>NW_009649169.1:1441860-1450829 GCF_000708025.1 Charadrius vociferus | reverse complement strand
CACTAATGCAAGCACGCTCTCTCGAGCAGGCAGGCTACAGAAAATGAGCTAGGGTGTCTTGAGTGTAATAGAAATTTGATGGCAGTTGGAAGAGAGTAACTTGTCAGTCAGGGGAAGCCTCCAGGTTGGTGTACAGTGCTGAGAAAAGGGATTTAGTGGGAGCTTTTTGCCTCTCATCACTGCCCAAGGAGGGTTCAGCCTTGCTCCCCAGCACAGGAATCTTGAAACTACTCCCGCACCTTTCCCCAAAAGGCACCAGCACAACCAGCAAGTTTCAGCTTATGTGTTCTTTGCCTCTGACCCTAGAGAATTTGTGCATTGTCACCTGCAGCTTTGTTGTGCTGTAACGAAAACAGTACAATATTCCTGTCTGTCTCTAAATGGTGCCCACAAAGAAAACCATACAGTAGACAGTCATTAAAATGCACAGAAAAAAAAAAAAAAGTAATTTACCTAGATGAAGAGAAAAAAAAAAAAGAACAGTTAATACACATGTCCTATTTCTGAAGAAACTGGTGAGAAATGAGAAACTGCATTTTCACAATTGAGTTGACCTATCTTTTGCCAAACATGTTGAAACAGGTTTTAGCTCTGCTTCATTTACATCTAACTTCAAATACACTACTGTGTGCAGTTAATGAGCGCAAGTTGCTTGGGAGGTTTTGCTTTTGGATTCTGTTTTTTGGAGTGGTTGGGTTTTGGGTTTTTTTGGTGTTTGGGGCTTTGAGGGGTTTTCTTTGTTGCTTTGTTGGGGTTCTTTTAAGACTTGTAGCTTGTTGGTTTGGGGTTGGTTTTGTTGGTTTTTGGTTTTTGTTTTTTAACTAAACTAGACATGATATACTGTCAAAATTTTTTGATAAATTTAGGAGGGAAAGAAGAGAAAATCACAACCCAAGCTAGCATTGAAACATTTGTCTGTCCAAATATAGACATTCATTTGGCTAAGTAAAGATGGCCTGTTTGCAATAGCAATCATATATGACAACGACAAGAGAAGTGGAAGGTGTAGGACAGAGACCCTTTGGCAATCCATCACCATCTGCTCAAATTTCATCACAAAAAAATCTGTGCAACTGAACCTTGAGGAGACATTATGAGAAGACCTTCAAATTCTTTAGAAGGAAGATATAAAACAGTGATTAAAATTCATTATGAGTCCTAGTACCCTCATTTTCAACCCACTAGTATGAGCAAGTTTTGCAGAAATGCTTGACAGAAAACTTTTTAACCTGTTACAGATCAAGTGTGAGAAAAATAGTGGGTTTACTCCTGAAGCTGAGAACTCAATAGTTATATACCAGGTGAGTGCAATAGCACTATTTAGGATGAGATTTATCAAGACAGCTTCAAGATTTACATCTCTTGGGATGGGCATCTAAACAGTAAAAGAAAGTAAGCAGAACTGAAACAATAATCATTTTGGGTTCTTAGCTTGCCCGAGACCAACATCCCTTTGGCACTAATGTATCCCTTTAATTATGGATGTACTATTGCAGACATACCACAGATTAATGATTGTTGGGGAGTCCTTGCGAATCATGCCACGTACAACAGAGTTCCTCTTTCTTCCACTCTTAATGTCTTCCTCTAATGCTTGCTCAATTAGGTTTCCCTGTCAATATCCTAAGAAAATATGATGCATAGACTGAAGGTGATCTTAGTGATGACATCAATATCTTTAATGTAATGAATACGAGCAATGAACTACTCTAAGATGAATGTCAATTTTCTGGAAGTTTCTGCTCTTCTATCAAACTTTTGCCTTTCTTTTTGTATGCATAGGGTTTGGAGGCCATGATTTTTTTTTTATTTTTTTTTTCTGCTTAATGCAGGATTCAGCTGGGAAATGGGGCAGGATTAGGGTTACAGGACTGGTAGGCAGGGCCTGGCCCAGGAAGGGCCGGGCAGTGAAATGACACACATGCATGGATCTAAAGGGAAATCCCACAGCTCCATTCAACCTGGGGAGACATCTCCATGCTCCCAGCTCTGGCTGCATCCCAGCCAGCTGCTGAGGAAAGACCCACATATACCTCTGGGAAGGGGCTGGAGCACACAGGCCAGGAGTCAGAGCCGCACTGCAGAGCCCACCACCCCAAAACAGCCTCAAAGCCACAGCCAGCCAGACAGCTGCGACACAAGCCCCTTTGCTGCGTCATTCAATTTTATTAGATCTCAAGCACAGCTTCATTACATGTCCTAAATAGAGCTCTAATACTGAGATGTTTTTTTGATCCATCTTTTATATCTGGAGATAATCATCAATTGCTTTCACCAGCCTTGCAAACTAGCCCCAACAATAAAGAAAGAACATTAGAAAGATCAAAGAAAGATCAGAAAGACCTTTCAGTGGTGGAAATGAAAAAGACAAATAACATGCTCCTGAACATTTTTGAAAAAGGCTCAAGTTTTCATACATTTCAAAAATAGTAATAATACAGTCAGACATTATTAATGAGAGGTAAAAATTATCCTTCAACAGAAGTTTTTAATCAAGACTGCAAGATCGAACTTTCTCCCCGAAAGAGGTGCTGCACTTCAGTCACAATTCACTGGGCTTGGTGAAAAAAGTTTTTAAATCCACCTGTATTTTAGGTCAAAATGGATCAAAATAGTTGAAAGCGATCCTTTCCTGCTTCCATATCTATGTCTCCAAAATCTAGGAGCTTTTATTTAGTTCACTTGGAATCAAATTATCAGGAAGCAATTAGCGCTTCTTAAAATGGAAAATGGCTATATCATGCTTGCTTATTTTTAATACCTCTTATCACGTACAACAGGGAATACTGAGGATCAAGGGAGAAAGATCACTGCTCACAAAAAAAAGCATGCATTAGGCAGATACACAACATACCTCAGAAAAACCCACAGCTATCGCCACCTCATATTCCTTAGCTCTGAATTTATACACAGTGTTTAAAGTTTTTTTGGCAACCAGTGCCTTGGAAGTCTGCTTATAGCCTTGAGACATCATATCGAGGTCTCTTGGAGAACAAAGGACCATAACTGTATTACTGTACATCTTATTTATCTTACACTGATGTGCCTTTATAAACCAGAACCCCTTCATCCTAGGCATTATAGAAATACAAAATAAAGGAGACAGATGCAGACACTCAGAGACAGGACAACTAACACTGGCCTCTGGTGGCCTGTGCAGAAACTGGCCAGACTCTGGTAATTTCTGAGATGGAACCATGCTTTCCTTTGGGAAGAGTGCCTGGGCCCATGGTGTTAATTAACCACCTGCCACCTAGGATTGAATGGAATAAGAAACCTTGAGCTGCAGCTTGATTTCCTAGGCCAGCCAAGTCACATTTACTGTTCAACCTCCCAAACCCTCCCCAGCCCCTCTCCCATCTCTGCTCCTCTGGTTTGCTGAAGCAACAGCCCCTTCCCCCAGCCCTAGGGTACCAGATGTACTTTTGCCCACAGTGCTGAGACACTCCACCCTGAATCAGGTCATTCTCCTACAAAGCCTTATAGGGTTGGGCTTTTGGATGAAAACTGCCATTCTCCTCCAAGATCTGAAATGCAAAGATCATCAGTGGTGGGCAGCCAGAGGGGTACACCAGCAATCACAAGTGCCCCCACTCCCAGCAGCTGGAGTCCTGTTTCAGGTGCCTGGTTTGAGCTGCCTCCCTGCCAGAGCGCAAGAATGACTGCCTCCTTCCCCAAGGGCATGGGACAAGTATTGCCATCTCCTGTAGCCTCAGTGGAGCCCCGAAGAACAAAAGCAAATATTCACCTGGCTTGAGGTGGAGGAAGGAGGTTTTGCACCAGGGACTCAGTTTACAGCAGACTGAGAAGAATTTTTGGAACTTGTCTGAGTGCTCTGCAGAAAATGCTGGGAACACTCCCTGTTATCTGCCACTCCTGAAGGGGAACTTCTTTGTCCTGTGCATTATTTTTAACTCCCCTTTGGGACTTTCAGATTAGTAGGTTTGCCCCATTGTTTTCACTAGATGCATCTGGTGGAGTTGCAGACCACTGATACCCCCTATTTTATCAGGGGGAACAAGAACTGCCCATCAGCTGCCTCATGCTAACCAGAGAGGAAGAAGGTTGCCAAGGGCTTTGGTAATTCACGCTGCCCAACACACAGCACCAGTGCATTGCAGAAGGTTGGATTTACTGTACCCTTCGTGCCCAGCAGTGGTCAATATCCTTGCTCAGCTTTGCAATAGCAGTAGAAGAACTAGCCTCAGAATTTACTATTCGTTTCAATGCCCTAGGCACGCGTTCCTTTGAAGTGAGAGTTCCTCTTTCGCACAGGTCTGCACCAAGATCGGGCAAGAGTGCTGTCAGTCAGGTGGTGGGGGCTGGCTGGGACAGAGCTTCAGACCATCAAACAGACTGGTTCTCACAGTACATCTCATGTCACCCTGGGCTAGCCACGTTCCCCCTGTGCCCTGTATCTCCTCTTTGCATCACTCAGCACTGTGCTGTGTGAGCAGCATGCCTGCACAGCCACCAGCTAGCTCACAAGAGACTAATTGGGAGGGCCAGAGCCCACTGGCAAGGCCAGATCCAGCACATGGGCTTCACAGGCGCAGCTTGGTTCAGGGGTATTCATCCTTCTGCTACGCTGACAAAAAACAACAGGCAGTCACTCAGCATCCTCATTGTTCATTCGGGAGAAAAACAACCTCAGAATGGCTACAAAAGGAAAAATATGTATGGGTAATCATGGCTTAACATGTGCTTTGTCTGGTCAGTGATACTGCCAAGAAAGATGTGGCATTTGGCCAAAAAGCCTCGGCACACCAACAAAACACACTGAAAGCTCAATTATGAGGTGGCAAAAACGGTCACGGGTGTTTGTGATGATGTGACTGAGCGCAGTGATGTATGGTATGAGCACGCAGAGCTGTTCAGGAATGACCGTGTCCATCTGTCAGAGGGTTGGATACATGACTGGATGACAAGCAATACTGGTCAGTGTGACAGATCATGCTTTCAGCACTTCATCAGAATTGCTTTCAAAGTGCTGCCTAACAACTGTCAAGTATCACTGTATCGTAGGAGTTATAAAGACATTTTCAAAGGACCATAATGAAGTAGCTTTGTGAATTACTAGGAAGAGCTCCACTCAAGCATGAGGGGCCTGGCAGGGAAAGAAGCATGGAGAGGAAAATATAAAAAGCAGGTGATAAAAATAAATCCCTGCCTTCTACCAAGGAGATCGCATCCTGAATTGTGAAGGAGATACTAAATAGTTGATGTGAGAGGCCTCTGGCAGCAGAGTAAGTCAGGATACCTGTATATGGGGCATGCAATAACCACACAATTGTTGGACTACGGGACATTTTTAGGTCACAGGGTGCCCATATGGTGCTCCTGGTGGGAACCACTGGATTTTAATGCTACCATTATCACTTAATATTAAAGGATGAACACTGGATTGATGGGAGAATTTCAGCCTGTACAGAAGCCTCATGTCTGCGCTACTGAAATAACCTTTACAAAAAGACCCAGAGTCTACTTCCTCCTGCATTTCAAAACCTTCCTCAAACAGCGTTTGGAGATATTCCCTGTCTTCCTCGCTGCCTTTGTCTTACATTCACAAAGAGTGAGCCCTGATCTTTGCCTGAGCTACACTGTTGGTAGGTCTGTGCCTAGGTAGGTCTTTGCTGGGCCTGTGCCTCACTGAGCCTGACTCATCGGCTTGGCCTTGGACCCACCTCGTCATTAGGGGGTGGTCTGGGAGGCACTGGCCTATCACCCGAACCAGGTCACTACCACTGCAGTGACCCCACTGGAGTACTGCAGGTCTGCACCCAGTGACAGCACTGACCCTGCACTGATGCCACCCTCTGCTCCAAGCTCACCTGCCACTGCTGCTTCCTGGCAGGCAAACCTCTCTGTTGCTTTAACCTGCCTGTCATCTTTGATATCGCAGCAAAAATGGCTGAGTTTTGGTTCAGTGGATGGGCAGTATGTATTAGGTGAGGAGGAAGATCATGCTGTGTTACCCTAGGAATACTCACAGTCCAAACCAAAAAAAAAAAAAACCAAAATTCAACCCACAAAACACTATTTCCTGGGTATTGTCTGGATAGTCAAATGCAACGACTGTAGTCATCAAACCCTTCCCTGCAACCCCCATAAAGAATAGGCTGGTACAGCCAACACTTCATTAGTCGTCCATTAAATACTTTCTACTATTACAGCCAAAGGTGAGCCAGAGCCAGTGACCTAGGGTTTAGCAGATTAAAAGCATTCTTAGTTCCTGTAACCATTCTTTCCTGCAATTGTTTAATTTCTCTAGTCTATCATCAACATGTAAACCATTTTCACAACCTTATTTATTAGTTTCTTCTGCTTTCTATATACATGCTTTTATTTCGTAAGTCTTGATTTAATTCTATTTGACTATATCTTTTTCAGACTAATTGGTTTTTTTGTTACATCTACTGAAAGAAAAAAAGCTATGCAGGTGTAGAGCTAGGGTGAAACTGCAACTCCATAAATTTTCTGTATAAATGCACTTCCATAATGCATATAATAAAAAAAAAAGCCTACTCATGTCAAGCTGCTTCACAGTTCAGGCACTGTATGAAATTTACAGTTGTAAATGGATCAAAGTATTAAAGCATTTATATGAACTTGAATACGTGAGGCTAGCCAAAATATCAAGTGAAAGAAAGCATTTTCTGATAAATATCATTTTGATAGAAGTCTTACAGCAGTTTCAGTTTAGATTATAGGTTGGGATATTTTTTTTGTGTCCAAGTCTAGTAAAGAGCTGCCTAACTGTCCCTTTTGATTGAGGCTTTAATCCTCTTGAAATTCATGTACTAATTCTGAAAGTAATTCAGCACCTGAAACTGTTCCATGGCTTCTCAAGGGATAACAGGAGAGTCAGTCAGCCCAGTCCATGACAACATCTTTCACAAAGGAAGTCACTGTCTACTTGTAGCAAAAAGATTGCAAAGTAAACATTTGTGTGTACACACACAATATATATTAATGTATGTATACACAACATACAAATAATAATACCTCATGAATGACATGAAAGTCAAGACTAACCTTGAGAAACTAAATGTCCACCCAACAGTTTTAGTAGTTAGGGTAAAAACTGTCTGCTCTTAGATCCTGTGTAAATCACACTGTCCTAAAGGGTCTGTGCTTTTTGTTGTTGTTTCCAAAAGCTTAGCTTTCCGACATTTTGAATGAAAAATAACTCTTTATGTGAGCAAAAACTGCTATAGGCTTGCCACCTGCTTTAGGGACCTGCATCAATGAGTTAATCTGCAGGAACACTCAGTTATGAAGCCAGGTATACGCTTCCTTGCCAGCCCATCACAGTACTTCTAACTATGCAAAAACCCTAGAGATTCTGGATGCTTAGAAGCATCACCTCAGTCATTGGATAAGTGCCCTTACGGAGAAGAAATCTAGAGTTGTTTAAGTTACTGCATGAAGAATAGCAATCGCAATGGTAGACTGGTATCCTGCTGTCCAGTCCCTTGACTCCTTCCACCCAGAGTTCAGTCCATTTCAGAAGCACAGTTAAGCCAGTCTGACTTTGGAAGGGAAGAAACAGTCAGTAAATACAAGATCCATTGCAGAACTGGACCTAAATGGGCAAAATAAGATGGGGGAAGAGGGCACAGTGCACAACTCCACCTTACAGAAAGGAAATTAAAGGAGAGTACAGACCTGCCCTATTGTCAGAATTTGTGAATGAGCTGTGAATTAAATTAACATCCAATTCTTTAAGCCACAAGCCATCTGCTTATTAAGCCAGCCATGAGCGCATCCTTCCTCTTAAGGGGAATGATGGATTTTCTGAACAGAAGCATAACTCAGGCATTTCTGTAGATTAGGTCATTTCTGATCACCAGAATCATATGAATATATTCTCCCTAATAAGAATTTAACAGAAAAGCAAAGCAAGTTTTCTAAGAAGATATTGAATTAGTATTCAAAGTAGATAAATCAAAAGAATGTTTCAGGCATCTAAAGCTGCAAGTCTAAACAACTGTTATGGTCCCTTTTATTAGATCAACAGGTCCTACTTTATTGTGGTTGCATTACAGAGAAAGATAAATCATTTGATATAACAAAAGCCAAGTGACCACAATAGAATATTGTCACTAAATCCATCTCTGCACTTGAAAATTAGGCTGTCATCTTTGGCTTTGCATTTCTTTTATTTTTAATGTGTCTGTGGAGTCTCTATCCAGCTGGACAAAGTTGCTAATCTGTAAAATTCCTTGTTTCTGTGCATTTGAACTGATCAACAAATGTTACCATCATTTATTTTTGAGACAGAATGCCACAGAACTGAAATAGCTTTGTTATTTAAGCAAACACATTATTTAAGGAGGAGAGCATTCTTATGATTTTTTATTTCATACAAATCTTAGTGACATTTTACTTTTTTCGGTTTTATCACGTAACTCCACAATTAATAGAGAATTCCTTAATAGGGTTTTCTTATGAACTAGAAAGGGGAAATAAACTCTTCAGTGGCATTTAAAAGAGAATCCAATTTTAAGCATTAGCTTGGCCAATGCACCATATAAACTTTAAATGAATTGATACCAAGTTACGTATTACTATTTAATTCTGGCTTGATGATCTCCAGGGATGTCTTAGAATCTTGTTGTGCTTCAATGCTCATATACTGATATCGTGTATCAGTGAATATAATCACAATGAGCGTATAAACTTAAAATAGCAAAGCTGTTGCACGGTAGACAAACTGGAATCGTTATAGACAGTTTGTACCAATTTAAAAAGTTCAGCCAGTTAACTAAATACCTGAGGCGATCTTTCAGCCTTCAAAGTTGGAGAAAAGGTCTATTTCAGCACCAAAGAGTAATTATATCCAGCCTAGTGACTGGCAGTTGAGTTTACAAAAAGGTTAAGAAAGCCCTATAGGTCAGCATAGCCAAATAAAATCGAGGTAACTGCACTGAGATAGCTTAGAAGAAAACAGTAATTGAGGAACAGAA
>NW_009649169.1:1423977-1441832 GCF_000708025.1 Charadrius vociferus | reverse complement strand
ATTTGATGCCAAACTACCAAATAGCCTCTGCAAACCAATATCGACTGCATTTTTAAAGTGATCTAGGTGTTACGTTTTCCTAGGGACGCTTTTTTGCTGCCCTCTGACTACAGCAGTTACAGGATGTGCTCATACAACAAATAGCAGGAATTACTAGGGGTGGAAAACTTCTGCAGCAGAGAGTTACCTCCCTGAATAACGTCAATTTCATCAAGCATCATTAACAGCCAAAAGCAAAAGCGTTAAGAAAATCGTGGAGAGCTGAAGAAAAACATGGCTTGAGGCCACATGAAAACTATTTATTGCTTAAGAGTGATCCAATTGCCTTCGACATCCTGATATCATTGTCCCTTTCTGTTTTATACTAAAGGAAAAGGCCGTGGACCCATATTACCCTAAGATTTCAGAAAGAAATAACCCATTGAGCAGATGATAAAACCACAATTCCAGCTCCAGGATATTATTGCCATCTCATCATACAGAAAGCAGTGGCTGGAGAAGGGCAGTCGCAGTAACTTAGAGAACATATATTGTCCCAGCACTGCTCAATAGGTGAATCGTAGCACAAAATATCCTCTTCTCCCTCTCATTGCTTGTATGTTCACAAAGGGGCAGTACTCCTGCTTAGATAACCCTGCGGTCCCACATGGTGCAAAAAGGCTGAGTGGCTTAACAAAACTCTGTTTTCAGCATCAGGAAAATGAAAAAACAGACTCTTTTTTGGCTGGAACAGCAGAAGTTATTTTGAAATCTCTCAGACAAACTATCTGCACCAAGATGGCCACAGAATCACAACAGGTATTGCTTTCTTCTCACTGAGCTCATGGGATACTTTCAGCCTCAGAAAAATGAACAGGAAAGAAAAATATCACCACATAGTTCTGAGAATATAAGGACCTCTGCAGCATTGCCTTGAAGAGCAAGCTCAACTGATTCACTGCTCTTAAAACAGGCAGGGGAGAAGGCACCCTCACGCTAGATGAAGAAATTAAGTGAGGAAATTATCATTATAGGACTGAGTTCATTTTCATTGATCTAATTCCTGACAGACATACCAGCAGCAAAGAGTTTTCTAACTGTGGGTTCCCCCTTCCTCAGGTATCCATCCTCACGTTTTTACCACAGAAGCAGAACAACAGAATCAAAGAATGGAAGAAATACTTAACATTTCTCTCAAATTGCCAATTAGTACTCCTCTTGTATAAAAGCTTCCTCATGCTGTTCTGCCTTTATAAAAGATTTGCTGAATACCAGTACAAGGATGGCATCATAATACAGAAACATCACTGGATCAAATTCCTGTAGTAAAATATTGAATTTTTTTCTCTTTTATTTTTTGGCCCTTTTAAAGTGTTTTGAGGGTAGCCCAATGAGTTTTGCCTGAATCTTTAACTGCAAAAGTAGACAGCAATTGCAAATATTAAGGCTTCATGATCTCTGCCACTTATTACCTAAGGAATATTTTGTTATCACCATTTTGCTCAAATGACAGCAATAGTTCTTTTCTGGCTGTATATCCAGAGGCACAAAACAGGTATCAGAGCAGAAATCGGCAGCTTTATTTGACAGACATAAATTTCACGTATCATACCTTGACCAAAAATAGGGTTTAAATTCAAAATAGATTAGCTGGTCTGTCTAACAAAAATGACACAAGACTGTTGGACACTGTCCCCAATAAGCTGGTGTACTCTAATGACAATAAATGCATTGTTTACAGCTTAGCTTTTAAACACAGTAGTCAACGTGGTATGCATGGTATGCGTATGAAGAAAACAAAGTCTGAGTGCACTAATATATTTTCCACCTTGCATATTTTAAGTCTTAAAAGTCCAAATGAAGCCAATAGAAAACAACATCATCATTGTTATTTCCAACTAGGATCAGGTTTCCAGATAGATGTGTATACCGTATTTCAACCTGCGCATAGCAACATCTGAAGGAAAGATTCAGTTCTCCTAATCAGAAACACAACCTTCAAACATAGCAGAAAGTCACTATGCATAAGCAAAAAAAATTTCACTTTTTTGCTCTATATCCATTGCTGCTGACACGTGGCATAAGCTCAAAGGTTTTCTAAAATTCCCAACTCTTGGGAGAGCAAAAAAGAAAAAGCAGGGGATGGTTTATTCACTACATTTCTATCTACCCTTGTTTAAAAGAAAAGGTTCAAAATCTAACTCAAGTACACCTTCAACATTAAGATACTAAAGGTAAATAAAAAGACATCATAGATTCTATCTATTTTATATCACCATTTTTGAAAGGTCATTTTTTTAGTGGAGGCGCAAAGCCGGATCGTGGTTGAAAGCTTGGTCTTACTGAGCTTTCCTTTTTCAAGTCCTCCATAAATTTTTAGTATGAAATTATAATTAACTTAGTTTCATGAGATTTTTTTTAAGGTTACTCTGCCTTGAAGAACACAAAAGCAGCAACTTGTTTTGACATTGTGAGATACATTAAATACATCTGTAGAATTTCTTATTTAAACATAGACAGACTTATGAAATGCATCTAGGGAGCCCATTTGTCCATACAGCTGTGAGGTGGTGGCAACAATAATTTCGCATCACCATGACTATATAAAGACTGAAGAAGTAGCTGGCACTATCTATGAGGAACTGGTGAAAAAAATCTTCCTCATCACAACATTAGCCGAGATGGGAACTATTGTATTTTCTCCACCTCCTCTCCATGAGGCTGAGCACTCCTGGTAGGGAAATGGGTTATTTCCCTCAGCCACAGCCATTCCCATCATGCCCTGGCACAGTTTACAGCATTGTCTGTCATAATTTCACATTAATTAGCACATTCAGATGGAATTTGGTCATCACAAGTCTAGTTCCATTAGGCACCATTGTAATAATGGTCAAAATAATGGTGCAAAGCTTTAACAGCTCTGTCATCCACTGTCTTGCCCTGACCTGCTCACAGGAGATGCAAGGGTCCAGCACCCTTTCCATATTGGCAGTTCTACAGCTACCAGTGAAACCAGATCACTGTAAAGCTTCAAAAAAGTAATGAGAGTATATCCAGTGAGGAAAAAAATATGTGTTTTATACAAATAACACCTATGAGTTCACTGAGGTTTGTAGGATTTGAGAAAGACTGTGCCTAAAGAATTAAGGTTTACAAAACAGAGCAGCGTGTTTCCAGAGCACAGACTTTTGAGGCTCTACTTACTACCACAGTTCAGGTCTGTGTGAAGGGAGCCCTTCACCACAAATGCAAGTATAAATAGACATTAGACACTGAAAAGAATTCAAATACATGACCAATGTGCTAGTTCCCTATCCATAAGGAAATAAACGATTCTTTTCTAAGTTATCTATGTGATACAAAGATTAGTTTTAAAAGTTCATCCTTCTTCCCCACAGCATATGAAGCTGACAATAATAAGTTCTTTCTGTTATTCTGAACATAAGTGCACAAGAAATATTTCGCTTCCCGATACTAGAGGAACTCATAATTACGGTTCTACCTTCCTAGTTGTGCATGTAAAACAATTAAGGCGCTCAAGAAAAAGTACGATAAGGTTCCTTTTTAAAAGTGTCTGATGGTACCAAATTCTTTATTTCTCATTCCCAATGTACAAATCTGTATTGTTGTACCACAGTAGTTTCCTTTAACTGCAAGTTGTGCCTGAAGCACGATGACCACTGCAGTGTAATATCACTGTTCACCGGAATGAAAGGGGTGAAGTGGGAAATGAAGAGCTTGTCAGCATAAAAACGGCAGCACAGGCTCCTACAGAGATACAGAAACAGGCAAGGAATTGAAAGATAAAGGCAGTTTCCACAGCCTTGTGAAAATACCTTCCTGCAGGGTGGCTCACCCTTGTCACGAGATTTACAAAGAAGTCCCACACAGTTGAGAACAGCAGTCTGATGTACCTGGATGGCAGAGAACAATCTACAAAGAATTTCTGGATTCCCCCTGAACACTATTGTTTGGAAATTACCCGCTTGCTGAAAGACTGAAACACCCAACAGGTTTTCACTGTCACGCCAAACATTTATTTCCAGACGGTTAGATTTAACAAAAACCTGAAAACATTTCAGCATAGTATCAACACTGGGACCTAAGTAAATGCCTGGTATAGTTAAAAGTCAAGCTGTTACAAAGCTAAATAACATCTCCTTTCTGCTATGCCTTCACCTTATTGATCAGCATTCTCCTGCACATCATTCACTTAACTTCAAACCTCGCCCTGCAAAAACAGACATCACTAACTGTGCTGCCTCAAGCAGCATCGCTGAAGTCAACGAGACCACCAATATCAGGCAGACCAAAGGGATGACTTAAGCCTCTCATTGCAATATTTGGTATATTTATTTTCATGCCTACATGAGTCAAATAAAACCTACAATTGCACTGTTTGATTAATTCCATAAAAATCCTTCCAGTTGTACATACTAACAGGGAAGTCCTTCTCTGCATTAATTCTCTATTAACCAGCAGGTCCAAGTCAGCCAACCACAGAACAAGAGTGAAGCTTGAAACAGAGCTCCCCTTCTCTTTAACTCCTAATCTTTGCAAATACCAATACTTCAGTACATGATGGGAAACAGAGGCATTCCTTTCAGTGTCCCTTTACACCAAGAAATGTGGATTGTATGAAACTGGGCAAAATAAGTTTTGCAAATCTGTACCCTTTAAAAAAAAAAAATTATATGTCTTGGACTTCATAGCACATTGTTTCCATATATCCAGCTATTTCTGAGGTAAATGTGGCACATCACAAGACCAATGACAACTGCAGGGAAAAAAGTGCAAAGGGAATGGCCTTGTCAGATCTAGAGGAAAAATAAGAGGGTGTTTTGAGGGCTGAAGGAGTTGGTTATTCATTTTTAAATTAAGTAGGATGGTTAAAGAGCTATCTTACTGCTTTTCCTTGTGTTTACTTCAGATACCAAGGCAGTGCTTGAAGTGACTCATAGAAAATATGGGGGGTTTGCTCATCAGTATGGAAGTGTGGGCTTGTGTTTGCAAGTCAATCAATTGACACTCTACATGAACTTCAAAAACAGATCACACTTCTCCATGACCAAGCATTCTATATGTGGGAACTTGTTGAAATTCCACACATTTTCTCTTATAGTATTTTAAAAACTGAAGTTTTCCCTCATGAATACTTCTGAAAGCAACTTGCTTTCTAGAAAAATAACTAGTGGAAATCCAAGCCTCAAACAAATGTGGAAAGGTGTTCACAGAATTCATTGTTTGAAAATCTTCTCAAGACTTCTCCACGTTTTCACCTTTCTAATAAGAGCAAATAAAGAATGTTTCACCAGTCAGGAGGAAATCAGGAGTACTACATTATCACTTCCTCGCACATTGCATGATATAGTAACGAAACAAATTCTGGTTTATAAACCTAAAGGCTCCTGTGAGCACAGCAACCAACTCAAAAAATAACTTCATTGGGTATTAACTGGGACTCGATCCTTGCAGCAGTGGTTTTGTCCAGAAAATACACATATACTTGAAAAATATCTTATTTCAGTTTCCTAAAAACCCTTCATGCCAAGGTATATAGAGTTGGCTAAAATGGCTACATCTATCTTTACTGTGAAATACATGGGGAAATTACTTCACTGCTTTAACTCATCTTAAAACACAGAAAGAAAAAAAAAAAGTAAAAGTAATAGGCATGCCATGTAGCAGATTAACTTGAACATTAACTGCAGAGCATTGAGAAGAGAATGAGTAATTATACTTAACTCACTGGTGATGGCTCTGGTCTCTAGTTCCCCATCGCTCTCAATCAAGAGCAATTCTGTTCAAGTTAGTCAAATTGACTGAGGTGAAATTGGTGTGAGATCAATATCCAGTTCGTGAACTAATGAAATCTAGTAGAAAGTTTTTGTAGGGTCTTTTGTTTTCAAGAAAGAAGGTCAGTAGGGGAAAAGGTAGTGGTTTATTGTAGACATTTAAAACTTGGCTCAAGTTCAGTCCTTCTTTCCCCGTAAAATATCAATAGAAAAATTGATGTCTCTTAAAGTAACACCATTTTTTTCAGTGTTGTTTTAGGGGTTCATGCTGAAAGTTTTTGTTATTTTAGGGAGGGGAGGGGGAATAAATGGTTGTGCTGTTATTTTTAATAGAAACTCCATCATTCCATGGCATTTTAGAATGGAAAAAAACTTTTGAAGAAAATTTAGTCTAGGCTGAGGATTTAAATACAGTTATTGAAAAAGCTTTTATGCCTTAGCATTGGAAAAATACCATATGTTACACTCTAGGCACGTTATCTAGTCTTTGTAATTTTATGTATTTATTTATTGGAACAGTTTAATGTATTTCTGAAGCTGGAAACAGAAAATGGGGTCACTTAAGTTTAGTACGTTCTCCGCGCTGCACTGCTGGACTTCTGCCCACCCACCACTACTACAGACAAACCCCCTCGCTGGAGAGGGTCACCTGCCCTCCTGGCAGCATTGCTTCACAGACATTGCAGTGCACCTACCAACAGCCAGGATCTGCCAAGGGCAGCTCAGCACAGGTGATGCCCTTTCTGCAGTTTAGCTTCCAAGTACCGAGGTGGGTCAGGAAGGCCATCTCAGGCCATGATTCTTGAACGCAAAACTTTGATGCCAGCTTAAAGCCCTCACCCTTCCCACACCTGCTCTCCCTTCCCAGTACATTTAGAAAATGCTTGTAAAGGCTATACCATGAGCCAGATCACACCTCTGATCCAGCTTTAAAACCAAAACAAAATGCTGAAATAAGGAAATCCTCTGGGGGTTTTTTCCAAGTCAGTCAAGCTCTCGGCACATCAAATGGGTGTACTTATAGTGATGCTGGCAGGTGAGGTGGGCATGAGGCTGAGTATCCCTGGGCACAGACACCATGAATGAGAGCAGCTGCTGAACTCATGGATGCCACAATGAGATCCATTTGGCCAGAAATTGTCACTTTCCACCTCACATTTGATTATGAATGAAGCATTCCCTCCTGGCCTCCCCACAACTTCCCTAACTGTCCCTTTTAATGTCACTCTCTCTAGGAATGGTGTTTAGCTACATGGTTCGGCAGGTACACATATAGTTGCATATCCAGGAGGAGCCCCACTGGTCTTTCTAGGGTTACTCAATAGCTTACAGTTGTATACATTCAGAGGTAACTTACGACCAGGCTTTGGTGGGACATCAGCTAACATATCCATCATCCAAAGCACAGTTTAAAAAAAAAAAAAATTGGTCTCATATCCTGTAATTTTCCCACAATGCTGAAGTAGACTCAGAAAATGATTGTTCCTTCCTTCGCCAGTTGTACACTTGCAGATACTTCATGTTTACATTGACAAAACCAAGAACAAAAAATTTAAAAGTGGATTTCTTCTTTTGCTTTGTTTGGTAGGGATGGAGTGGGAGGGTTAAGTGAGGGGTCTTGGTGGGGTTTTTTGGTTTGGTTTGGGTGTTGGCTTGTTGGTTTTGGTCTTTTGTTTGTTTTTAAGTTCATAGATTGCTGCAAGAGATACCTGAATTTTTAAACACTACATTAGCATACATTTACTCCTTAAAATCATGACACCTACCAACAAATTTTCAGGATCACATTTTCAGAGATAATACTTTTGTATGTTAAAGCCAGCCCTTAGAAGAACCTGAAATTTTAAATATATAAAATGTTTTTGGGTTTTAAATAAAATTCTATTTGGTAAAATACATTTGTACTCATCACAGAGATAGCATACAAACTTTGCCCTTTGCCTAAAAGCATTGTAGGCTCCACTCTCCACCTTCTCTACACATAAATGTAATCTAGTGTACAAGTTTTGCACATATGCTATTTATCAGGCTCGTAAAGGAATAACCAGCTTACTCTACAACCTTCTTAGTTTGCTGCTACCCTGGATGTCTCTCCCTCACTCCTCTGCCACCAGCCCACAGCGTTTTCAGCAGATGGTTTTGCACCGCAGTCAGTTCAAGCGACCCAACCCGCATAAACCAAACTGAGTTTTTTCCACACATAAGAAGGCTGCACAGGGCAGAGACAACTACCAAGGAAATCAAAAGGGCAGGAAAATAAAGGGTCAGAGCTTGAACAAAAGAAAGAAAAAGCCACAAAGAGCCCAGGAAGCGATCACCCTCAGAGCATCTGGAGGGCCACAACTAGTCCCCTCCATTGCCACCAGCAAAATAGCAGCCACAGCTTTTTTCTGCCGTGTCCCAAAATCTCCTCACAGGCTTCCATTGCCAAAGGCAACCCTGTTATTTCTGTGCCTGGACCCAGCTCTGAGCTGTTTTCACTGTATCTACACTACTGGAACTGCCCATATTTATAAGGTTCATTAGTTACAAATGAAAACACGCTGAGGGCCACTCTCTCTGATAAGAGGTTTCCCTGTGGTCCAGGGGAAAGTGAGATGTACTCAACCTCAGAGGACAATTATTGATAAGAATGATGTTTAAAATACTAACATTTATGCTAAGCATATGCATAACCAGTACACTTCCATAATTATATACTGCTATAGACAATAAAAAGCCAATTAAAGAGGTTTAGTTTTGTCTTTTAAAACACACTTGAAAATATAGATGAAATCATACTCTGCCTGAAATGATCAAGTAACCATACAGAAAACAAACCCTTCCAAAGGTGACCTACGAGGCTTACTACTGGTATTAAACGTGTGCAACGTTACCATGCAATGAAATCCGCATTTAGTGCATCCAAATACAACAAAAGGAAAAAAAAAGAAAACCTCATTCTGGAACTTGAATCTTTCCCCCCTTTCCGTTTGATTTATTTCAGTGCACAGAGAATTGAGTGTCTCAGAGAGCACCTTTGCTCAACCCAGCTCACAGCTCTCCCTGCTACAGCCCTGTACACTTGGCAAATGCCAACACATGGCTGAGAGCAGCCACAGAAAAAACATCTGAGCAAATAGACCTGAACAAAGCGCCTGAAACAGTCACGAGCAACCCACGATCAATCTCTGAAGATGTTACTAGACAATGCAATTACTGGAATTAAGTCAACTCAGTGGGGGGGGAAAAAAAAACCCAAACCCAACAAAATCACAAACACTAAATCTTGGGGCCATTCCACATTTACAAGCCCATTGACATCTGTCAGTATGTCCATCCATTCACAGCAGAGCATTTTGCGATCCCTATGCATCTTTCTGAAAAAGCCCGCTTCTTTCTCACATCATACACCTGCTGTTCATCTTTCAATTTTGAAAGTGCACACATCTAAAATTTGAATTTGCTCTTGGGGGGGGGCGGGCAAGGGAAGGAAAGCAAACACCCACACCCCCTCCAAAAAAAAAAACCCAAACCCACAAAAAACCACACACAGAAAATCTGTATAAAACTGAAAGCAAGAAAGATGTCTAGAGATAGTTAAATAATACTTCCATACTAACGTGGATAAGTAGTCCTGAGGATATTCATCTGTTTACAGTCATATGTCCACTGAAGTGGGTTGACAAAGCAGGCAGTGCTTTTAGCATGGGAAGTCCAATATGAACTATAAGTATCTGGGAACTTTCTGAAAATATGAGAAAGTGTAGATAAAATTATTTTCCCACTCGTATACACAATGTCCAAAAAGCTATTAAAATGTTTTTTTTCCTGGCTTCTCCACAGAAAAACAATATATTCTCACCACCACAATCCCTCATATGATAATCTGTGTTTACTAGGCTTATGCTTCCCAGGCAATGTACTAAGATATACTGTTCAAAACTCTAAGAAAACACTGGGGAAAGAAGGTAGAGAACAATACTGCATGTCTATTGAACTATTACTGCATTCTTTTTGGTTATTCACAAGCTGTCATAATATTTTGACCCAATGTATCTCAAGATCCAGGTATGCAAAATTTGGTTTTGAAAAACCAATTCCAGTTACAGATTACTGTTATAACAAAAAAAAAGTACTCCGGAGTTATTCAACTGTTCTGCTTTGTATGCCCACACCATTTATGAGAAACCTATAGTTAGTTTGTTTCATTGGGATCCAGTATGCTTTTGAAGCACGCTTCAACAAAGTAATTGCTCTGCATTGTGTGCCTTGCACTAACAACGTCACACTAAAGACCAAGTTAGGATTTTAAGGAGAACTTTTGACAGATTTTGACAATACTAAGTCTGCAGAGGGCACAGGTTTTACAAATGACTTCATAGCTGTGCTTTATTGTTGTTTTTTTTTTAAGTAGGAAGAGAAGCAGAAATGTTTTCTCCTGTAAAAGCACTAGGAGGTTTTACTTGTTGTTAATGAGAAACATTATCTTACCAGAGAGCTGAGTCTTCTCATTTTCATTTATATAGGAGATTGATTAACACTTAGCTAATTGGCACATGCAAATAGGGATTATCTGAATTTGTTTTTCTTTACAACCCAACAACTATAATTTAGATACTTATTTAGATTAAAATCTGTTATTATTTTTGAAGGTAATCATCTGCCTGTTGTCAAAAATAAAATAGCAAAATATATTACTAATTGTATCTTACATATGTTTCAGAAAACAGTTAATTAACTTTACTAAAAAAATAAGCATAAAATAAGCAAAGCTTCACTTCACAGTAATGGAGTGAGGTCTCCTAATAGGAGAATAAAGGCACGTTTCCTCTCGTGAAGTAAGGTCAAATAACTAGATGATAGCTAAAGATGTAATCATATCTGAAGTCATGACCAATTCCAGCAGAAAACATCTGCAATATAACTAGAGATAGGTAAGATGGCAGACTGTCTTTTCAATCCTCACACTAGATGAAAGATATGCAGCATAATTTTTCCAGTGGTGATTTATAAGTAGTAACGTCCCTCAATTGTTTTGATCTCTCTCCCACCCACCCATCTTTTCCCTTCATTCCTTGTGGCATATTTCAGAGAGCAGCTTAGGAATTACTGTGTGGCAGCGTGGGACAGGGAAGTTGTTTTTAAGGCATTTTGGGGTTTTGAAGTTCTTTTGGGGTTTTTTTGGTTTGAGTGAGAACAGGTGGTTAGATGCAGGTGTTCAGCGAGCCAGCATGCAAGAGCAGAGACCTCACAGCAGCAACTCCATGGCTCAGCTCATTTTATGACTTAGCAAACAATACAGCTCGATACAGAAATTGTTCCAAAAAACCTTTCTCTTTGCTCTCTTCCTGCACTGGTACTGGAGGAGAGGAGGCTGGGGGGGCTCATATAGACGTAAATAATTAGTTTTAATACTTACTATCTCACATAATCAAGGTAGCTAAAGTATGTACATGCTACTGAGAAGAACTTTTATTAGCAAGTTCTATCCTGAATCACAGAATTGTTTAGGTCAGAAAAGACCCTTAAGGTCATTGAGCCAACTATTAACCTAGCACTGCCAAGTCCACCACTAAACCATGTCCCTAAGCACCACATCTACACATGCTTTAAATACCTCCAGGGATGACTCAACCACTTCCCTGGGGAGGCTTTTCCAACGATTGACAACCCTTTTGGTGAAGAAAGTTTTCCCAGTATCCAATCTAAACCTCCCCTGGTGCAGCTTGAGGCCATTTCTTTTTACCCTATTGCTTGATACTTGGGAGAAGAGACTGACCCCCACCTTGCTACAGCCTTCTTTCAGGTAGCTGGGGGGAGGAATAAGGTCTCCCCTCAGCCTCCTTTTCTCCAGGCTGAACAATCTCAGTTCCCTCAGCTGCCTCTTCATAAGACTTGTGCTCTAGACCCTTCACTAGCTTTGCTTTCCTTCTTTGGCTGCACTCCAGCACCTCTGTATCTTTTTTGTAGTGGGGGGTCCAAAACTGAACACGGTACTCAAGGTATGGCCTGACCAGTGCCAAGTACAGGGAGACGATCACTTCCCTCATCCTGTTGGCTGCACTATTTCTGATACAAGCCAGGATGCTCTTGGCTGCCTTGGCCACGTGTGCACACTGACAGTTCATATTCAGCTGGCTGTTGACCAATACCTCCAGGTCCAACCAGGTCTAGTGGGAGGTGTCCTTGCCCTTGCAGGGGGGTTGAAACTAGATGATCTTTAAGGTCGCTTCCAACCTAAACCATTCTGTGATTCTGTTGCATAGTGTCGTGACTCAAGAGCAGGACCTGGCACTTGGCCTTGTTGAAGCTCATACCATTGGCCTCTGTGCTTCGATCCCGCCTGTCCAGATCCCTCTCTGTAGGGCCATCCTACCTTCAAGCAGATCAACACTCCCGAACAACTTGGTACAGTCTGCAAACTTAGTGAGGGTGTGCCTGATCCCCTCGTTCAGATCATTGATAAAGATATTAAAGAGAACTGGTCCCAATACTGTGACCATCCGGTAAATGGATTTAACTGCATTCACCACAACTCTTTGGGCCCAGCCATCCACCCAGTTTTTTTACCCAACAAATAGTATCTATCATATGTATTAAACTATCTCAGTGGAGCTTTTCATTAGGTGACCACAAAGTACCAAGCGATAGACCAAACCTATCTCCACCCAAAAGATTATACAACAACATTTAGAATGTAGAACATGCATAGTAAATCTACAATGACCAGTAGGGTAGCAGATGCAAGTGTAAAAAACAGGGTAGATTACATTATTTGAATGTTTCTGCAATACGTAAGTACTATTTTTCCAATTTTTCACAGGGTAGTTCCTACAGCAAGTTCAGCATGCCACCTCTCCAAAACCTAACAATTTGGTTGAGTCAGTTGATTTTATCTACCAGACAGTGAACCATTACCATAATGAAACAGCCATGGGATTTGACTCAGTTTATTTACTTCGCACTTAATTCAATCCTCGATTCCCTCCTCAAATCCTAGTAAGCAGCAGTGGAATACCCTCTAATATTAATCTCCCTGGATTATCTTTTTTGGCTAGCAGGATTCAAGTTTCAGAACCCTGCCACAGGCACATTGGCCCTCAAATATGGCTACTGAAATTGCATTCTCCACTTATCAGTGCAAACACACCCTGGACGTCATCTAACACGCCCTTCACCATACAAAGCAAAACCACCTCACTCTTTTTCTGAAAGCAGAGTTAGTTTCTCACGCTCTCTTCTTCAAGATGGAAATCTCTCAGAAAACTAAGAGGAAGAAAGCACTATCTGGATGCTTTCTGGGCATTCATCCAGCTTCTCTGCTTTGTATCTTGTGTTTATCTGGATATTGTGGTTATTTTTCTCTTCAATACACAGCCATTTAATGCAAGGCAGGGAAGTGAATTACTGTTTCCTGTTTCATTTGAACTAGGCCATCCAGAGCTAGATGGTCAGTCTCTTTCCTTACTTCCCTCTTAAGGCTCAGAAGGGATGTCATCAGGTTGGCTCCCTGTCCGTTTGCACTCTGACTAGCAGGAATGTATGCAGACAGATGTCTACACTTCAGTCTGAGGTATACCGAGGATGTTTTACCCTGGCCATAGCCACGCAAGAATTTATCCACCTCTTTCTCTGTATGATACATTAGCCCATACAGAGTTTCGGTTGCACATACCTTGCTTTTAATGCTCAAGCTATTGGTAAGTCATTAGGATACTCAAGGTACCTGTGTAACATCCCTCTAAAATCAGGCTTAAACAGTACAGTAGGAAAGATAACCAACTTGAAATTACTGTCATGTCTGAGCACATCATTCACATCTTAAATTTTAACTTCAAAACAAAAAAGCAAGAAAACCTAATTGTACTTCCTGAAACAGTTTCTGTATTCCCTCCAGAGCTGTATTTCTCTCCCAGAGTTTAGCATGATCATTCCCTACAATGCTCTTCCAGCAGTTTAAGGGGACTGTAAGCATCTCACAAGATGAACGCGGTATCTCCAAACAGTAAAATATTGAATCTGGGGTACATGCTTTAAAATGGGGACTACTGCTAACAGTCAGAGTGGCTACATTACATGCTAGGTCAGTTCCCAGGCAGAGCACAGCAGAGGAACCCTAATTTCCACGATTTTAAAATGCTTCTCTGTCAAGCTCAGAGTAAACCACACTTAAATCCCCCATGGCACCTGTCCGCCAAAGAAATGTTGCCCAGGATCAACACACTGCTCCCAGATCCGTCTCTGGATTCTGTTAAGCAGCTCACTTTGGAAACCAGTTCCCTTTGGATAAAGGACGTTACATCTTACCAACGTCTTCCAACACACGGAAAAACTTCTTTACAGTTAGGGTGCCAGAGCAGTGGAACAGGCTGCCCAGGGAGGTTGTGGAGTCTCCTTCTCTGGAGATTTTCAAAACCCGCCTGGATGCAGTCCTGAGTAATGTGCTCTAAGCAATCCTGCTTTAGCAGGGGAGTTGGACTAGATGATCTCTAGAGGTCCCTTCCAACTCTGAAAATTCTGTGATTCTGTGTGTCTGAAAAGCAGGCAGACAGAATGATAAAGCGGAAATAAATATGCAAGTTGTGAGTACCAGTTACCTTGGCTTGTATCCTTTGGTGGGGTCAAAGAGAAGCTGCCTACACAGCTACATACATGGTGTCCTACTGTACAAATCAGAGTTCATCACATACTGAGTAGGAATAGGGGAAAAGGAAACATGCAGATGAGCGATAGAAAGTCAGACAAGTTCCCACTCAACCTCTACACAGAATCAATAACCGCCTAAGTTAAACTTAAAATTTCTAAATTACAGGTATATAGAACAGATCACAGTAAAGTAAGCTCCACACCAAACAACCTAAAAAGATTGCCAGGAATGCAGAAAAAAGTATGCACATTCTCCATTAAAGTCTAAAATAATTTAAAAGCTTTAAAATGTCAGCATGTGTCAAGAAATATTAACTTATATAATACTGCAGCATTTTTCTTGCCAGATAGTTAGTATGCCAAGTTTCTATAATATTACTTCATGCTTTTCTAAGTGTTCTTACATGACTACAATAACTCAGCATGATTGAGACAGCAGTAAATTTTTTCCTGTTTAATTTTCACTTTCCCTTTTATTCTACAACTGCTATGAACACAGATACATGTTGTTAAAATACCAAAACTATAATGACTTACATTAAGAATGCTTGTTTTCATATATCTAGACTAAGCTAATCTTTAAGGGGTTGAACACTGATTTAATCAAATAGCTCATAATTCTATACCACTAACTTCATTATACATAATCTTATATAAACCTTTGCATCCCTATATGCCTTGAAAAATAAACATGGAATCAACCACCTTTTTGAGGATCTAAGTCCACAAGGACCTCAGTTTCACAATCACCTATTAGCACATCTAAGAGTTTTCAGAGGAGCCAACCCCAAAACCATATAACATTTTTGATGATTACTACAAGAATATTATGATAAATGAGTGTCCTTTCCTCCAGCATATATACATGACTGAGCCATATGGACCTTAGAACCTGGCAAATAGTGGACAGAATTATATTAAGATTTAGGAAAGATGTTCCGTAATACAAAGTATTTATTTGTGAACTAGTTTTGATCTAGGCTAATAGAATATAACAAGGATGCCTGTTTGTTTTCCAAAAACCACATAGAGGTGCCGTCAATTCTGTAACCTGTATCAGACCGTAAATATGCCATCCAGAACTATCCTACCCATTTGCAAACACCCACTGCATTTTTAATTGCACTTCATATGCGCCTTGCCATGCCTGATTTGAAATCTTTCCCTGTCTTGAAGAAAAGATGACTGTGAACTGGCAGAGCAGCAATGAAGCCTAAAAGAAATCTCCACCCTGTAAGGCAGAAATGGATAATCATAAATATGTGTGGTACAGACACCCAGCTCCCGGTGGTTACCGGGATGATAGCTTGATAAGTCATGCTCTTTAAACCTGGTCATAATTTATGTCTGTTTTTCTGGGAACCTGAATCCTGTGGCTGCATTTTAGCTCTCATTAACTGCTATAAATTAAATGAATAAATGGATAGTTAAATAACTTGCTAGAAAGCCATTGGGGCCACTAACCAGATATCAGGGTTTCTAACCTTTCCTTAGCCACTGGGAATACAATATTAAATAACGTTTTTATTATCTCTTGGTTGTTAGATATTTATTCAGCTTTAAAACAGTGGTATTCTAAAGGCTGACAGCAAGCCAAAAAAACAGAGCCAGAGCCAGCTGCATTCAATCCACATTTAAAAAATACACAGACCTAAATTCAATTCATTTTTCAAATATTTTTCATCTTCCTTCCAAAATGTATCAGATAATTAGATATTGCATATTTGTTTTTTAATAGGGAATACACTATATACAAATCGATAGCCTGATACAGAAATAAATATATCATTAGCTGAATTTTGCTTTCAAGCTACCAACAAACAAGACAAGACTAGAAATTAAGAAAGTAGACATTCCTGTTGGCAGCATTTTAGTTACTGATAGAAGCGAGGACAAAAAGTCAGGGCTAGCAACTTCAGAAACGGCCGTGGGCATGTCTGTGCAGGCTGGTCCAAGCCTACAGATACGTTCTGCCTCTGCCACTGGGAGCTGGAGGGACATGAGTTGCCTCCACCCAGAAAGCCAGTAATTGCGTTGGCTGAGCGTGCTCTCCATGGCATGTCACTATGTTCATGGGGCTCAAGGCTTGCCTACAGCCACCACAGAGGACTTGAATTTACCGGACAGTGCATGGGACTTGGGCACATTTGGAAAGCCTGTGACACTACGTGCAGAATATACAATGTCTGACCTAACGTGTTCGGCTCTCATCTTTGGATGTAGCTCTCATTCTGCAAATAACTCCAGTGGCTTCTATGAGATCACTCTCAACAAAACATAGCACAGCTCACAAATGAGAGGTTGCAGCAAGGTCAAGGATGTTTTGGGGAAGGATCCAAGCTTGTCTACTGGAACACCTACATAAATAGCCAGTAACCAGAAACAGCATGAAAGGTTGGAAAAAGCCTAATGAAAATATACATCTCGTTTCATGCTGTTTTTTTCCCCCTAGTAAAAAAATACATTTGTGTTTGTACAGTTCTATGACTTTTCAATTCAAAAAAGAAAAATTTTGTTGCACCAATATGCTACAAATATCATTATTGCCTACTCCACCTGTTTGTTTTGATGCATGCACTAGTCATAGCAGTCTAACTCATTAGGTAAGATATGTGTGTAGTCATAAATATGCTATACAATGACTCACCCTACACTGGTTAATCCTAGCAATTCAAGTCCCATCCCATAAACATTCATGACATCACCTGCAAAGATCGATAATCTTTACCTGCGCAATTAGCACATCTTTACCATATGACCTCTAACTTTAAAGAAGACAATATTGGATGAAAAGTAAAAAGTAATCATCCAGAATTAAAATACCACTATATTTATATCTATAAACAACTTGTAAAGAAACCACTCATATAAAATATCAGATTTTTGATCTATACACACCACTCACTGTGAGTCAATGACTGAATAGGTAAGCAGACCACGCTCTGTTGAAAGAGTTGCTTAAAAACTTAAGCATGCTTTACAACCATATTTTTCAAATTTGCTCTGGCTGAATATATCTTTGCCAAATTTCAATTCAGAAGAATTTTCCAAAGCTAAGAGATCATTTCATGAAATAGGGAGGAAAAATGGAAGGAAAAACAAATAAAAAAAAACCCCACCCACAGGGCTGTAGCAAATCTAAACTTGAACTTAAAACAAGCAAACAAAAAAAACACCCCACAAAACAACCCACCCCACCTACTCAGACAAAAACCCAGCACCACATGGTCACACAAAGGTTTAATGCTGCTTCATAGCCTGTCCCATAACCAGACACCACAGAACACTAAAGAAGAGGCTGAAGATCTGACTTCTCCTAAGATCATAGAATTGTTGAGGTTGGAAGGTACCTTTAAGATCATCAAGTCCAACCATTAACCTAACCTGATAAAACCACTTCTAAACCATGTCCCAGGATGATGGAATATAGATATTTCCGTGAGAGACTCGCAT
>NW_009649169.1:1391524-1423917 GCF_000708025.1 Charadrius vociferus | reverse complement strand
AATTATACTTTATCATCCCTCTGTACCTTTTAATGTACAAGAAAAACTAAAATTTGTACTACCAGCACTGCTGTAAAGAAAGCCTGGGAGGGAGTCTATCCATACGCAGAAGTGAGCTGCCTATGCTTAGAAGTCCTAGAGATGCAAACACAGAATTAATCTTTAATTGTTTCATTGTGACACATTTTAAGGCAGAATCACAGGTCAAGTCTACCACTATTGGCATACCTTTGTCAGAAACACAGGGTAACTCCACTGAGTCCAAGGAAGTTGTACAAACTTGACATGAATTTGCCCTGTAACCTACAAAAAATAGTTGCCCAGATATGATTTTGTTTTGTCTCTTAAAGGTCTCTTTCGTAAAAGTGCCTTATGGCTTTCTGTCATGAAAAAAATGAGAATCCAAGTCATTTGCTAGAACACGATCACAAGAAAGAGGAGGTGTGAACAAAAAATAAACTTTTCTAAAGAAAAAAATCATCTAAGGAAAAAAAATGGACAAAAATTAGTGATTTTGACAAGAAGTCACAGTTGTATCCCTTTCCGGAGACAGCAGTTAGAAGGGGAACAAAATTTTGTGACAGTGCAACAAATCAGCAAACTTACTCTCTGCGGTTTTTGAATATGAAGGCAGTTCCAAGGATGGATTTGGATCTCGGCTCTGTCAACCACCCACACTCCTTGTGCGCAACTCCAGATTCACAGCACTGAAGAAGGAGACTGAACTTAGAGACCCATTGCCCTGATGCATTGTCATGTTTCTACACAGGTCACCAATGGATGTACTGCTGGTGTTTCTGCTTTTACTCTGAATGTCAGAGACACCTTTTTTGACTTCCAGTCTGCTCTCCTTATTGTTATTCTCCAACACACAGAATGTTTCTTGCCCAGTGAAGGTATATACCTATGCGTGAAATGATGTCTAGTATGCAGCAACAAGCATATTATCTTAAGAAACCATCTAACATTGATTTTCAGGTTCTGCACTTCAGCATCCCCACTGCTGTCAGACCCAAATGTTAATGAAGCATCAGGTAGACCTACCTGAAACCCTGAGCTCAATTGAAAACATGATTATTTTCTTTTTTCTTTTTCAATTTCTCTTGGTTGTGTTCTTACAATGAAAAGCCTGAAAACCATGATCTAGCACAGGGCTAGAAACTCTCTCAAAGGCAAAACAGAAAGGTAAGAGTTTCTTGTAGCTCCTGGACTCCAAGCCCAGAATTGATGAACCTTGCAGGCTAACATACTTGTGCATGGTTACATCTGGTCGGGATTAATTTCATTTTAAAATTTAATTCTGCTTCATTTTTTGAGCATCCTAGTGTAAACATTCCCTTAGAAATAGCAAAGGCCACTCTACAGCCCAGTATGTGAGACTATGAGACAGCTGCAAAGCCAAGCAAACGTTGCTTGCGAGAGCTGCTAAAAAGCCAGCTAATGAGGGAGCCATTTGCAGTTCACAAGAGCAGCAGTTTGTTGAACCTGCAACTTATAAGCTATGACACATTTTCCTGTGCCAGTAGATTTCCGTACAAGACAGATGTGTGTATGTAAATAGTTAATAGATCATGTCCTTTATAGAAAGGCGGCTCATATGACAATAATAAACAAAAATGTGCAAACACAGCACATGAGAAAACGCCTGAAGATGGTCCAATTTACATTAAAGACAGATGTTATGACCCTAAACATATTGCCTTCCTAAGGATCATTTTTTGTTTTATTCTGTCAAGCATACCTGTACATTTTACACAAAGTAAAAAAAAAAAAAACACAACAAACAAGCCAACATATTTGGTAATACCTTTTATTTCTTGTGCATGGAGCAGAAGGTAAGTGTAAGGCAATCAACAGACTTTAGCTAAAGTTGGATGCCTCAAAGTTGTCAGTTTGAATGTAAAGACAATGACAACACTACCACAAAGATAAGTTTTAAATGCCCATTTTAGTAGGGAATTCTATTCCTATTTGTTTTACTCTCTTCTTTCACCCAAATGAGGATCTTGATTTACAGAATCAAACTCTTGTCCCTGAAAAGAAAGGAAACATTCCATTCCAGACATATTTGAGGAGTTGGAGGACAGGAAATAGGTCACTGGTTTTGCAAGGCATTTACATTTTAGCAAAATAACACGTTTGGATAGGTTTTTTTGGTCCAGTCAGCTCTACTAAACGTTGTCATTTCCTATCATCCCTGCCGCTGCACCGCACAGAGGGGAGGCAAGCATTTGTATGTTCCCACGCAACGCCACTCGTGGGAAGCACTGAAACAGGGAGGGTGGCATATGTTGAACGCTACCCCTCTCCCTCCCCTGGCAGGCATCCTCCATCACGAAAGCCGCAGAGCTGAAGCGGGAGCAGGAGCTGGGCGAGCAGCTGCTCTCGGTGGCACCATTCCCAGGCGGGAGCTTCTGCCCCTGCCCCTCCGCCCATTTCCCTCGCTTACAGCAATGCACCCAGCCTGGCTCCCGGGCAACCTGCTGCTGGAGCCCTCTCATCTGTTTTTCTTCCTAGGAAGCTGGATTTCCTACAAAACTTCCCCTCCTGCTTTCTTTAAGTCTCTTTCTGACTGCAGCTTCTCTCATCCTTCCCTCTCCCCACCCTTCCCACTCGCAGCGCTCTACCAGCAGTAGCTGCAAAGCAAAACGTGCTTTCACACAGCAAAACTGGTCTATAGTCACAGGCGCTACCCACCCCTTAAAAAAAAAAAAGTTCAGATAACTTTGTTTTCAGGCGACACAGCAGAAGACATGTCATACCCTTCTGTACACAGGAACTACGCTTTGGGCACTAGCACAATCAAAGGTCAGAGGCACATTGTCTGAAGATTTGTTTTCAGAGGAAGAAAGAAGAGAAGGTTTTTTATCTTCCTGAGTGTAATAGCATAGTCCATGTCCCTGGAATACAGCCCCAAGGAAAATGACAGTCCCAAAGAGAGAGCCAGTGAATCCTATGGACACTACTCTTATTTTGCCCCCATCTACAGGCAAGCTGAATGCATAGAAACTCAGCTGTGTTGTGCAGGGTATCATTCATGCATTATAATTTTACTTTCTGCATGTGTTACCAGATCGTTTCCTCCAGAGTTTGGTGTTTTTCTTTTTTCCTGCAGAAAGATGAAGAATGCTATAAAAAGTTACAACTTTCACTCCTTAAAACTGGTTAGCAGAAATTAATGTTATCTCGGTCCTTTGTGTGATTAAGTCTCAAACATCTCTGCAGATAAAGGAGTTTATCATTTCACACTTTAATAACAGCTGAGAGAGTGAGCCTCAAGCTAAAAAAGCTGTCATCATACCGACAAGAAAATGATCCAGAACCATCTTAGACAAATATCTTAATAAGTAAAGTAAAACTTTTCCCCTCTCACTTTAGAAACAGAGATACTAAATTAGTCAGATCCTCATTAAAGATTTACTTGGGAGGAGGGAGGGGAAGAGAAGAGCTGAGGCAAATAGTTGCAATAGTTTTTCAAAGAAACTTCTAGGCAGCAGATTACAGCCTAAGAAACATCGGTCTTCTCCCATTTATAACACAGAAGTGCTAGTTCTGGGGTCTAGCATGGATTTCACATCTGACAGCAGAGACCACACACAATTTTACAGGCATTGGCAGGAGTTCACATGAGCCCACGCATTTCTGGTAAGGGACAAGAACTCAATATCTTGACCTAAACTGGGAGCAAGCCTTAAACCTGCTGTAAATATGTAGAACAAATTTAGACATGCTAAGTACTACTTTAAAAGTTCTGAAAATGGAGGATCTATAAATTAAAATAAAACGGGGGTGGGGGGGGGGAGGAATCTGCTTTGCAAGTGATGGTTGGTTGAAGTGCAAGAACATCAGAAAATCGTGGTAGCACTACAAAGTCTGTTTGGCCAAGAGCTTGTCAGTGGAGAGGAAGCAAAAATATTTCACCTATTGCATTGCTCCTGGTAAACTTGTTCCCCTGAGCAGAACTTTAACAGGTCTGCTGCTCATTCCAGCTGCAGAATCCCTCCTCCAAAACCATCACTTCAATCCATTTTCAACTTTGTTTAATAAACCAGCCTTATAGGCTCCATAGAAATTATTCTTAACATAATTCATGTGTTGTTTTTTTTTTTTTTCAAATCCGTGCTGAAGGCCTATGGCATATATTGCATAGGCCAAGGAGGAATCCGTATGAAACATATGTAGTTACATAAATTGTGGTCAAAGACTTCCTGACATTGAGATCTATGAGGCTGTAGAATGTTATCCCAAAGGAAGTGGAGGAGACTCCAACACGTGAGACCCTTAAAACATGTACTAGGCGAAGAATGGCAGACGTTAACTCTGTAGTAACTAAAGGACTATCGTTTATAGTAGCTACTCCCAGAATTTGAAGTTTGTCATGGTTACCCTCAATAGAAAGGCCAATGAAACACTGTAAAATCCAACAAAAGACCATATAAATCTATTTGCATGGTTTCCTCAATCTTTAATAGGTCTTTGCAGCACAGGAACCAGATGTACTTTTATTGAACTGGGACCTTAAACATGGTGTAATCCATATGGCCAAAATAACTAGGTAATAATAGTGAATTTACTAGGGGACCATAATAATTATAGGATATTTCTCTTTATGACATATAAGCAAAAGTTAACCACAAATGTAATTTACAAACTATTATTTTCATATATGAAATAAGCTACGTAGTAAATGGCAGTGGGACTGCACTGACTGTAAAAGAAAACTACATTTCAGGAAGAAAAGACATTGAGTATTACCATAGCTAGATTCTGTTTATCTCCCAACTGAATAGCAAGGAAGAGACCCCCCTCTCCAAGCACAGATCCCCTTCCCTTCCAGAGGAAGAGAAAGAAATCCTCACCTCCCAACATCATCTCTCCCCAAGGCTGGGCCTTCAGGAACCACTGTGTTATGTTGGAGATCTGCAGCCCACACGCTTCCAGGTTGCAGCTGAAGGACTAGAAATTCCCAATCACATCCAGTATAGCCACACATGGAGCTGCAGTCCTGGGCTGTTAATAGAGTCCTGAAAACTTACCCCCAAGCTCACACAGTCAGTGCAGAGCGGAGCCTCTCAGGCAACCGGTGCTCGCTTTTTCATTCCTTGACACATTTAATAAAAACTATTCCCAGCCACATATGCTTTGTTCCTTCCCCATATTCTTTTCTCTACAGTTGCCCCAAATAGATGTTTTCAGAAAAAGGCAAAAAAAAAGTCTCAGTCCTGACTGCCAGCCACCGCTCTCCGGGTTGTTATTACTTGTTGTGCAAAGGACCGTTTGGGTAAGCAACACCTACGATCTTCTCGCTCGCTCCAGTTAACATGACGTTTCAAGAAAACTCTTCTAATACAAACTTTCTCATCCAAAAGTAACAGGAAAACATTTAAGTCTAATTGCACCATTCTTTTCTTTTGATATAGATCAGAGCATAATATAAGAGGAGATTGTAGTGCAAGATTAAGGGAAGCAGGTTTTAGTACTAGACTAAGGGTAGCAAGTGCTGGGACATACATAGAGTTTCAACATTTCAGAATTTAACCTCTTTCTTCATGGGATATCCATATATTTAGCATGGATTTGTCACTCACTTCCCAGGATCCAATCCAATTCACAAAGGTTTTCAGATAGCTTTTCAAATTATCGCTAAATGCTTTTAGGTTTGGGATTGTGTTGTTTTGTTGTTGTTGTTTTGGGGTTTTTTGATGTTTCTTTTCATGGAATTCAGCAGTAGGGTATGTGCATTCATAATATCAGATTTGTCCCTTCAAGTTACGTTCAGCAAAACAACTTCCAATGAATTCAGATTGAAACAATAAAAATAACAAGTTTCTCATCTGCATTTGAAACAAGATCCTATCGTATCTCAGGCTGTTTTCTCCAAGAGTTTCTGATCTCTCATCCCCTTCTTTTGGTTTGGATCAGCTTTTCCTCTAGACAAGTAGAGATGCTTTTTTAAAGGGTTTGTACATTTTGGCAGAAGAATGCTTGCAACTTACCTTTTCTCTCCACACTTGTGGTGGTATGAATGTGTATCTATTGTCTCTAGGCACAGAATCACAGAATGGTCAGGGTTGGAAGGGACCTCTGGAGATCATCTAGTCCAACCCCCCTGCCAGAGCAGGGTCACCTACAGCAGGTTGCACAGGACAGCGTCCAGGCGGGTTTTGAATGTCTCACACTTAGGGTAGAAGCATAAGTGAAGCATCTGGAAGAGGAGGGGAAGAGGACACAGCTCCTTAACCTGCTTACTCATCTGTCAGCCGATCTGAACAATAGATGACAGCTCAGGTGGCCTAATTAGCCAAACAGCCACAGTAAGATGAGGATAGTAAGACCCCATCCATACCACTGTCTACTTTATCTCTAACTTCTCGTGAGGTCTTTTAGCTATGCAAAAAATTTGGTTCCATTTCTTTTTTCTGATGCTTCCAGTCTCACTGTTAGCATGACATGTTTTCCTCTTTGCAGAAAGCAGCATTCACTGGAAACAAAGATTTTAAATTGTAGAGGAGAAGAGGAGGAAACAAAAAAAGAGTTTCTTTTTACTTCACTTTAGTTTCATTAAATCAAATGATTGAATGAAGGATTTTTGAGAGACCTTTGCAGTATATAAAAACTTCTTAGATGATCAGCTTCTAAACAAGTCTATTCTAGTAAATAATCACCATTCCCTTCTGAAAACCTAAATTTAAAGCACATATAGTTTTCATAAGAGGCAATAAACAATGTTAACCTAACTCCTCTACTGAACCACAGAGCAGAGGAGATGGGCATAGTAACCAGCATGCAACTCTCTGCAAATGCACCTTGGTCTTGTTATAGCAGAGACTGTGTCCAGCCCGTTAGGTAAAGCCGAGTGCCCATGCAGGCTCAATGTTGCAGAGACTCCCACTGCACACCTTTTTTTTTAGGGTACAGCTACACATCCACCATGTACAAGCTGTGTTGGCTTCTAACCAGTCCATCAGCAACAACTTCGTCACCTCAACAACTTGTCTGGCTTCAGCATAAGAAAGTGCTTGCAGGTGAAAGGCTCTGTACTTCATCACCCATCACACACCACCTGCTCCTGCCAACATCCATATATTAATTGCATAGCATTCACAAACAAGAGCTTGCTTCTTTGTCACCATTCAAAAATCAATTCAGCGAAGAGCAACTAGACCTTATAAAGAACAGCTAATAATTAATTACACTCCAATGGTCTTCCAGCTAGCTCCCATACATCATAGGCTGTTGGATGCTTTTAATCAAAGTACTTCATTATCATATAGCAATGTATCACTACTTTTTTTTTTTCTTTCTTTTTTTAAATAAAGGATGACATTTTTATAGCAGTAACCTTAAACTTTCCAGCCACAAATCTTACTAGTTAAGAAATGCCATGACCAACTACAGATATGATAGCAAACCATTCTTTCCTTTAGTCAGTGGCATCCACACACTTTGGGGAGGAAATAATGTGTATCATAACACTTCAACAGGACAGCTATGTATGTAAACAACTTTAAGGCAGTTTTTCTCTCCCCACACACAGGTTAGTTACCCGGTCTGTAAGCACGGTGTGGCACTACTGAATTCCCTGATGCAATGCTACAACCCATAGGGTATTCTTTATGTTAAGCAGTCTTGTTCACCACTGAAAAAACATTTTTGCAGTTGATATGTACACTTGCAATGGTTATTTGTTCAGTATTTCTGAGTATGCACAGCATAGATTGCTATTCTGACCAGCAGACAAACGGTCACGGTTTTCTTGTTCCTCCTAACTACTTTCCTGAGGGGAAAGGGCAGGAGGAAGAATACAGCACAGACACCACAACTTGGAAAACCTCGTTACGAGACAACCACCAATCATGAGGCAAGAATCATGTTTGCTCACCTGTGCCATTTAGTTCTGCATTCTCTTCACTTAAACAGCTCAGAGTCCTGCCTACACATGTTCAATACGCAGTACCGACTGCTCTCCAAAATGCATAATAAATGCTGTCCTGAATAAGGGAAGTCCCTTCTAAAGTGTTCCCAGCAATGGACCTCCACCTTTCCCTGCCTTCTCAAGGTTCACCCTCTCCAACAAATGTCTGTTTGCAAAAAGTTGGCCTACAACTAAAAAAAAAATGTATCTAATCTCCATAAGACACTTAAGAGGGTTTTTATATTTGTTTCTGCCCTGCTGTTAATCTGTTCGTAGTTGGTATGTTTTTGTGGGAATTATATGTATTATGGGACCTTTGTATTTTTTGAGACACTAATAATCTGCTACCACTCTAGTGGAAATTAATCACAGAAAACCAAATACATGTAGCCTCTGTGTTCAAAAGGCCAGGGTAAATGGCATACGAAATTCATATTCCAAGAGCACATGGCCAGTTTTATGTTCATGACTCACTTCCAAAACTGTTAGGGCTTCTGACAAGAAAATTCCTCACAAGAAGTATGCCGACTACAGCTTTAAAGATCCCAAACAGCATGGAAAGTAAAACATGTTTCAGGCTAGACAGACATGATTTATTAAAATAAAGTAAGGAATAAAGAAATCATTCTAGTTGTACCGTACAACATTTCTCATTTCTTTCATGTGGAGACAGAGGGCAGATACCATTCTACCTCCATGCAACAACACACAAGTTAAAAATTATGCTGTGAAGGCCAGCTTTTACCAAGGTTATACACAGCCTCAACTTTTTTTCTAGAGCACATGGCCTTTGTAGCACACTTGGTAACTCCTGCTGCTGCAAGACGGGGTGCTCAGAGCTCCCACGGAGCAAGGGAGGCAGTCGGCAGTACAGAGCTGCTGCAGCTATTTTCTCTATGTGAGCCATCATAAAGGCTCCAAAGAAAACATTACAGTATGTCTTGTAAAGCTTTCTATAGAGCCATAAAAATGTAAACCTTTGGCCCAGTTCACTGCAATGCTTTTAGGGCTCTGCAAACATATCACCTGGAAACAGATCTGCCTGTCTCCAGTCAGTCCAGCAGTGCTTTTCTTCATCAACCCCTAAGATCTCATCTTTCTTAAGAAAGAGAGAAAGCACACCATACTAATATCAGACGGAAACTAAGAAGCGTGGTTAGTAAATGGCTGAAAAGGAGCACAAAACTGCTCAGTTTTTTCTGCTTGCTCTTTAACTACCTATGAGGCATAGGTGCAACAGGGAAACTTTTTCAGTTCACTACTCACAAAAGGAGAATTGCCAAGAGTCAAAACTTCATCCTAAATCCCTAAAAAACACGTGCAACTTGCTTTTCCAAAGAGTATCCTAGACATATATGGAGAAAGCACACCATATTCATATCAGCAGAAGTTTGAAATACCATCTCTTTATCAGATCCCATAATTTCATATACATTAGACCTAGTTAGATGCTAGGATAAATCATCAAGGAGACACCCTTCCTCCAAATAGTTGCATAAAAACTGATGGATTCCTTCCATGAGCAATGTTTCACAAGCAAGAACAAACAATTCTCAGCTACAGAGTATTTTAAACAGGGTAAGCTAAGATCCCTTTCCATTCTCACGTAATCCTGGACTGAACACCCAGACGATACAAATTTCTGTAGCCCCATACACCCTCGAGGGCACTTGGCCTCCATGCTTTGATGCTTGTAGTTTGAGAATGGTCATTTGCAGTGTTCAGGAGTGATCAAGATGCAACATAAACAGAAGTATTTCAGGAAGCTTTCTGGGCTCCTCTGTCCACTGTGAAACAAATTTTAAGTTGTCTGTTTATCACATAGCTTATTTTTACATACATGGTAACAGAAAGCTAAGGAAAGGATAGCAGTTTAACGCTGAGACAGTGGAAAAGTATTTAATGTACCGAAAACACACACATGCTTTTACATCCTAACAAAAAAAATATATTAATACACAGGCCAATTTCAAATCCAATAAAAGAGGTATTTTCACTTAATTCAGTGAGATTTCTAGTCCTACAAGTAAACTTCTTTTGGGTTCTTATAGCATTTTGTACTCAGACATTCGTTTCCAGAATTCTTTTAAAATTCAGCTTCCTACAGCATTGAAGCAAAATGTAAGCAGTTCAGAAATATGCTTTCCAATAATATATGCTCAGGTAGGGATGAACAATTAAGGACCGACTATCCACACTGCAGTGTCCAAGTATCTCCCTGATTACAGAAGGCACGCAAAGTCTCGGTTCATTTGAATACACTAATTACCTATGAGATGCACCATTTCCTGAGCTTATGTTCATAAAGTTGCTTTTATACAAAGGTCCCATCACATTCCACTAAAGCCGGTCAGCAAGCATTGCTGGGCCACATTTGTCCAAGCACAGTGAGTACTGCCAGCAAAACACACAGTGCCATGGAAATGGGGAGACAGCAGAAAGATGTGGTGCTGAACAACATCTGCGTCCTCCAACAGCAGGCGGCCAGCCTGTCCTTAGGAGACAGCCAGGCTGGGGTCTAGGGAGCATTGCTCACAGCCGCAGCCACCCCCAGGAACCTCAGCTCTCAGGAAATCCTGACAGGAGTTCCCTATTTAATATAGCTAGAAAACCAGGGACATGCGGAATAGCCTTTCCTTAGACACACACTCCTCTCTTCCAGCATTTAAGCATTAAATTGTCTCATGAGTTGCCATCTCTCACCACAGGGACTCCAGCCGATGGTGCCAAGCTCACCAAGGAGGTCAGGTGGTTCCCTCCTTCCTTCTGTGGACATCAGAGACAAACCCTTGACTTCTCGTGTCGACTCCTAGACAGGCTGTCACCACTCTGCGCTGGCACGTCAAGGACAGAAAGGTCTGCCTCCCCCCACACAAGTACAATTACATGATAAAGCAGCTGGCAAAGGATGGCTCCTGTGAAGGAGACTTCCCAGAGGCTAAAGCCCCAAGCTTTGGCTGCTGGAAGCCACCTCCAGATGTACTTCACATCCCTCAGCTTACAGGATTGACGCCTGTCCCCTGATCCCCACATCGTGCCTGCACAAGAGTCTTCGGACTTGGGATTTAACTCCTTGTCACGGTTACTTCACTGACAGCCCTGAAAAACCTGGATGTCTGGCAGCACTTAGCAACCCTTGAAGAAGCATAAGCACCTTCGGTTCCTACACATTACAAATATTTAAAAGTTCAAGAGTGCTTAGACAGCATCCTAGGCCACGCTGATGCCTCCGAAATGGTCAGCTTGGGCAATTGCAAAGGAATGCACTACAGCCCAGATTCATGTACTGACAGGCTCTCTCAGACATTTCCACCTGAGGCAGAAGTGCGTCTATGGGGTATAAACCAGCTCCTGAAAACTGTCTTTCCTTCAAATCTGATATCTGCCAATTGAGAGATGTTATTATTCAAAACAACAAGCTTAAAGAGGTGGAAGAGGGGGAAATCATTGTGAATCAGGAGTATGAAGTTACTGCCGCGAATGAAAGGTCATTTCACCAATTATCTCCTGCACATATTTTGCATTAAATACTGCATTATTCATAGCTTCACCGGGCTTTCTTCTGATTGCTATATGGAGAACTGAATATTTACATAGAGCATAAGGTTAAATTCTAAGTCATTGAAAAATTATGATGATGGATTTCAGTTTAATAAGCAGTGATATAAGGAAAAAAAATATATGTATGTATATATACAAAATAAATATACCGTGCTTAATTGATTGAAAAAGCTTGCTTTCCTATTCTGAATGTTCTCCCTCCAGTGCAAGAAAAGCAGTGTTAAGGAAGGTTTCAGGTCAGAATAAGCACTGTCTTCTTCAGTGATTAGGCATTCCACATTAAGGCAGTTTAAAAGAGTTTAATTTCCTTTCCGACTTAATGTTCCGATTGACAAACTTTTTCTAATTACATTGTGCCAATATTAAACTACCTCCATTTATAAATTTTAATATTGAACAGAAGTATCTGAAGCCATAATTACAGCAAGCTGGTTTGGTTTTTTTATAGTAAGCTGGGTTGGTTTGTTTTTTTTTTTACCCCTCCCTGCTTCTTTCAAACCAGCCCACCCATTTGCAGCCGAGGAGCTGGAGGGTACCAGTCACCCGCTCACCTACGACTGATGGTGGCTGGGTGGAGGCCAGGCGTGAAGCCCAGGCGCGAAGCCCACGGGTTGCTAGTGACAGAGACAGATGCCTCTCGGAAAGAAGCGCGTAGCTGTACAGATGGCAGCAGCAAGAGATCTTTGGCTTCTTTAACTAGGGGATGTTATCCCACGAAGAAGTGTCTCTGAACAGAGATAAGAAGAGCAGGGCAGGAAGTATCAGCTTGCCTATCAAGTAGGAAAGATTTTAAGCCAGATTGAATAGCAGTGGATAACAAAATTCTGGTGTTCTAAAAGCAACGATCTGGCCCAGAGGGCTGAAATCTGGGGAAGTGATAAGAAACTGTAATAGAGTCTATCAGAAGAAGCAGCAGAGAGACACTTTGGGAAACTTACTTAGATGTCTGTATAGTAACCCTATGAGCATGGAAAAGAGAAAAGGAAGATTTAGAAGCTCCAATATGTGAACCGGTACTAGAAAAGATGTTCTTGGGCAAGTTCTGTGCAGCTGAGCATAACTGACTTTGCAGGAAGAAAGCAGAAATTTATTACATTAAATTTCAAGAACATATATAAAAAGTGAAATGAGGAAAAAAAAGAAAAAAAAAAAGAAAAAACCCAAGAGTGATGTCATTATAGGAGTCTTACCATGGCTAGACCAAAAATGCATCAGAAAAGCAGCTGCTCTTCACTGATGCATAGGGCATAGAACTTCAGCCAGGAGGTGTTGGTAAAGCAGCACAGCACCACATTGACAAATTGGAATTCAATGGGATAACCTTTCAGCTGGATAATCTCTCCCCCCCAAAAAAAAAAAATGCAGAGGAAGTACTAGAGGGGAGCTATTTCAGCTCCAGTCCTGACTAACCAGAGAATTAATTGAGAATTTGACATATGGGGGTAATAAATAACACTATGGATTAAAGCAATCGAAAAAGTATGTGTATATACATACATAATTATTTTAAGCAAAACAGCTTTTCTTCTGATATAGAGAAACAGAACGCATAGCAAGACCATTGAGGCTGTGCCAGAAGTTATTTAAAGCACTTGAAAACAGAAAGAAACATAAATCATATGTCAAAAACAAGTATACATGACTGAGGAATACAAAAGAACCAACATTAATCAAAGTGCATTAAAGACAAGACACAAAGCTAACTAGAAAGAGACAAAACGCATCAAGAACAACTTTGTTGGCATACGATAAGAGGAAACAAAGGAAAGCAAAACATTATTCCTAAAGAGATGATGATGAAGCATGTAGTCCCTCGTGACACAGACTTCACCAAAAGGGGAAGCGTCCTCAGCCTCATGGAGTAACTAATGGGAGAGGAGACCAAGGGCTGGACAGGCGAGTCTCAGGCAAGCTGTCAGACACTGACAACATTCCCTGGAAGACGTCAGAAGCTGCAGGAAGCAACCTCCAAAGCAGGCAGGATCCTGCACCCTTACAAGTCAATGGGGCACAGAGAGAGGCCAGAGTGCTTCAGACAGACAAACACAGCACCAGCTTGCATTGAGGAAAGAGCACCCACCACTTGTACGGGGACACTCAAGCTCCCAGCCTAATGCCACCGTGAGAACTACCCTAGCTCTGTCAAAACCCAGACTCCCAGTACCTGGTACCTGATGTGATCAAAGGGGGCAGGTTTCCACCAGCAGACCAGCCTCCAGTCTGTTAGAGAAGCACATCACTTTGACAAAACACGATTGACTTCTTTGTAGGGTCTCACTGTTGATAAGCTTTGCTGAAATTACATTCCCAAATTAATTGCGACAATGAGATAAAAGTCTCATTTCCAGTCTTTCCTCCCTCTCTCCTCCTTTTCCTCCTATGCAAGGCCTTTGAAAGGATAAATAGACAGGTACTTCTCTGCAGTTCTTCAGTGTCTACTTGATCTCCATGGGAAGTTCTCCATCGACATGGGATAATTATGAAATTTCATGCTGCTTGGACCTGTAAAAGCACACATCTCTTTCTGTAGTGGTTAGGAAGTGGTAGGCTTGCTCCAATAAAACCTAAATTAGGACAGCTTTCCCCTATCATTATCTTTGACTTCTCTGGGAAACCAAATCACAGAGAGGAAACATTTAACTGCCATCTCTAATCCAGCTGTGTTTGCGCAACTGAAAAGGACCCGATGCAGTCTCCTGGCTGCACTCAGGACCAGAGCCCAAACCCTATTTGCCTCATAAACACATAGTATATGCACATCTGGAAAACAAGGAAGAAAATTTTAAACAGCGTTGGGAGGTAAACTACAAGCAGTAACAGATCTTTAAGAAAATTACAGTCATATGGGACGTGTGAGAAAGCACATTTTGAAACAGTAGAAGCTGCTTTTAATCTCAAATCTCACTGATGCAGTTATGTGTTGTTATGTTAATGCATTGCACGTCCAGTGAACATTATGGGAGGATTTCTGAAAATGCTCCTTAAATTTTAAACAAATATTAAACTCTTTGGCAAATGAAAATGATGGAGGATTTCCCTATATGTCTTGTTTGAAAAGATTAGCTTAAATCAGTTTTTATAGGAGAAATATACCTTTATGAGAGTAGGTAGAAAACATTGGACTGAGATTATGCTTTAAGTATGCTTAACAATACTCACTGCATGAGAAACGTCAGGAGTGCATCAGAACTAAATTTATTAAATTATGAATGGTTAAAAATTTTACATTTTAAACTGCTGTTATTGAAATGGTAACTATAGTCTCTTTATCCTTACCATAATTTTCCATCTCTTAGAAAAAAAATTATTTCATTAAAGCTGTAGCTCACAAACACCAGCCCCAAAAGCTTACAGCTCGGCTTGATACCGCCTGGTGACTACTAGTTATGCAAGGAGAGAATCTCTTATCAGTATCACCTCAATAGCAGTAGAAGGTAGATCGAAGGATTTTGGCACAATGCAAGAGGCTGTAGACATTAGCCTGATGATTTCTACACATCTCCTACACTACAGGGCACATGGTCTACACATTCAAGGGCAGAAAAGCTCTCTTTTGCATCAAAAGACAGACAAATGGGATGTTAGGAAGGAGCACCATAAAAAACCCAAGAAGCACCTAAGGATCAGATCAGTCAGACTTCCATCAAGGATGACTTCAGTATTCTTGATTGCACTCTGGTGGACTACTTTTTTTTCAGGTTTCCTCCATCTTTGTAGTTCTATCAATCCATCTCAAGATCTTCTAGAAATCAAGCATGAGATGTTGTGGCTGCAAGCCACAATTAGGCATAAGAGTGGTGACATATGGGAATTGCTTGTCATTATTTGATCTCAAATGATTTTCAATAATGCTTTGCTGTCGCAATAATTTGCATTCTTATTAAGATGAATTAAGACCATCATGTTGTATCATGACATACCTCATTAATACAAAGCAGCTTTATACCTTTATCAGTAATATGCATTTTCATGAAAAGCCAATGTCCTTGCACTAAAAAGCTTATAATGTTAAATTACCTATTCTGTATTTTCTCTGCATGAGCATGAAAAATCCTTTCTTTGGCTTCTTTGTGCATTATACAGTATTGCACCTACACAGACGCAACATTTCGCTGAATGTACAGTGGAAGGACAAGTATTGCCTTAATAGTACCCTTGTACTGTTTCTGGCTTTCATACCCAGAGATAACACGGTGCATTAACACACTCCAGTGGATTTAGGTTAACAGCTGAGTAATAAAAAGATAAGCATTTATAAAACTTGATATGATATTAGACCCATTTGGACCAAGACCAGGCATACATGCCCCATGTGAAAGTAAGTGATGGGGAATAAGAGACATTCCCTCTGCCCCCATATGCTATTTTATTTTGACTGGTAACATGATATAATTTGAAATACACACCCTCCAAGCAGCATGATGAAGAAATTTCCTCTCTAAAAAGCAGGAAGCTATTTTTCAAATGCTAGCTTTTAATTTTGAAAAAGATTTCATTCAAGCTAGAAGATCAGCTACCAATATTTTTTAAGTGATCTGAAGCACGACAAGCTTAGCCAGCAATAGAAAACCCATACAATCTATCCTCTATTGTCTGAGGGTTAATATAGTTATACCAAGCCTATTACTTCTGAGCCTCCTAATGAAAAATGTTCTATTTAACAAAGTGAACATCAACATCCTGAAGAGGCTCCTCTGCTATCTGTCTTCTACCTTTAATTTTAATTAAGAAAACAAATGGACAGTAAATTCGAAGCAAAGAATCAACATTAATCTCTAAATCAAAAGGATTTATATTGAGATTACAATTAATCACATGCATGAAATATCTTATTTAACAGGGTGATGCCCTCAGTTACTTTGTTTAATCACTAAAACAATTCAATTTCCAAAATTAGAATTTGGAACCATTCCAAACATATCCCATTAAGATTATCAATCCAGCAAGAACAGTGACACTAAACCTCTGAAAAATAAACTCTTCAAAACTTTTTCATTCCTACACTGAAGAATGTAAAGCGTGCCCAGACAGAGCGACCCTCGATTAAAAATAGGGAGGGATAATGCAACATCTAATCAAGGACGTAACCCCAGGACTTTTGCACTGAAACTTGTTGGTGACATTATTCAATCTCCACACAAGTAAAGGCCATTAGGCCAGATTTTAGCCTCGAGTAAACTCCACCATTTTCCTGGATTTCCCTCCAGTTACACTGGATGTGATTTTGGCTAATTAATATGGAAAGGATTTTGCCATCACCCTTAATAAAGACCAGAGAGGACATAGTCTTCCATTTGCACTCAGAATTAGTGGCTGTCATGTGGGATATTGCACAGAGATCAGGTCTTGGCCCAGATGCACATCAAGACGTAGGCTACTGGGTGCATCAGTTACAGCTTCTACAGCCGGGTGAGCCTTTTACTCAGGTTAACTTTAAACCTGTTTCTTCAGCCACTTTATTCAAACAGAACTACCATAATCGTTTTCCATGCCCTTCTGTTGTCAAAAAGGGACAATCAAATACACCTAAGAAGCAGCTCCTGTTGTCCTCAAAAACACGTGGAGGTGGGTGGTGGGATTTAAGAAGGCAAACCAATGCAGTCAGCTTGGATTTAACCGAGCCATAATGTTTTAGCCAGTACATCAAAACATGGCTGGAACGATACACTGAAACATGAATTTACACGCACACATCTTACCTCAAGGCAAATGCCATAAGTCTTCAGATATTGCCTCAGCAAGATTAACGCAACACTATTCCTTACACGATCAATAAGCCTGTCCTCCTACAGGCTCTTTTTCTCTTGCCCCACTTAGCTTCCACTTTGTGGCAGAGTGGATTTATGTAAAGGTATGGTATACATTAGCTGAAGAGTGCCCAATAGTTACTGTTCTCCTCTTGTACTCTAGCACTATGTCTCCCCCCTTTAAAGGGGGAGGGGGAAGTGGGGCAGAAATCAAGAAGAAACTGGGTCATGGTGCTCTGGACACCCCAAATGGTATTTGTAGGATAACACCTGTGTCATATCCTAATAGAGAAGAGCAGTCACATACTGCTTTCTTACTTAAATGACACTTCTCATCTAAAAAGTCATTTTTCAAGTAGATTTTCTCGCTCCACGTGCTCAGAGTCACACTGCCAGCAGAGGAGAACAAGCCCTTCTGGCTCCCTGCCTCGCTCCACATGCCAAACCTTCTCCGGTGGCACCTCAACAGCCTTTTTTTTCCTCCTTCACATGGCTACAGTCACTTACTGCTCTACAAACCCACTGGCAGACCCAGAAGAGCACAAAGCACCCCAAGCAAGGAGCTCAAAAAAAACCAGACCTGCCACTGAAAGCCCCCGCTGTGGGTCCCCACCTTCAAACCTGGCCACTGAGACCCCCACTAAGAGGGACCGATCCACCTCAGCCAGGGAACAACCCCAACCACAAGAGGCAACAAAATTTACTGTTATCCCCCAAACCATTTGCCTGCCTCACTGCCCAGAACAGTTGAGCAACTTCACTCCTTCCTCTAAGCCTCAGGACAATACACATTTACCCATTAGAGCAAGGAGCCCAAAGGTGCTCTGGGACAAGCATCAGGCAAAAGCAGACATCAGCATGTAGGAACACACTCTGGCCATTTTCCTCAAGCACACACTTAAATGCACAATAAAACCAATGGAGATGGCTGCTAACGGAGACGTAGTGACAGATTTGAAGTCCAGACCCACCACGGACCATGACAGCTTGGGATGCCCCCTACACTCCAGCGGAGAGGGAGGCTGGACTGTACATGGGAGCTCCCTGAATGCTGCTCCTGGGCCCTGCCGCGCTCAGCGGCTGCGGGTGGAGGTAGGGGTTGGAGCGCAAATACTCTGAGCAATTTAGCAGCCTTTTTAATACAAGCCCTGTGGGAAATGCAGTAAGTCATGGTTACCCAGGGCAGGAGCTGAAGGGCTGTGCAGATTACAAGTCTGAGTTCTCACTGAGTGTATATGGCTGAATATTAACTAAATGCAGATTGCACAACAAACTAGACAAACTTTCAGGACAGTAAGGGATGTAACCACAACCCAGTGAAAACCTAACAAAGACATGGGGGTGGTTGCCATGCTCAATATTTTAGTGCTGTATTGTATTACAGTATTTTTATGAAGCTTCTGTTCATGCTTATTCCTCCTAAAAAGCTTCTGTAGGTAAAAAGTTACTTTTATACCACCTAACTCTCTTTGGCAGTTCTTTTTGAAAAGATGACACATGCCACATATAAGGGATCAGAATTAGGACTGTTTCTCAATCAGACTTCCCATCTGCTGAGAAATGTTGTCATTTTGTTACCTCCAGGGACACTATAGGCTTGAATTTCCCTGGGTTTCTGATGCATGTGGAAGAAGTGCCAGCAGTTAAGGCAAAAGTGGGACTAGCTACTGGAGGGGGCACCATTTTACGAACAAACAAACAAAAATCTCAGCCAGCTCTGTATCTTGTCTTCTTGACGTGTCAGCTGCCATGTTGCCTTCAGGCAAGAAATAAATAATATTAACCAACAAATCAAGTAAACACATCTTTTTGTGTGGTTTTGGATTGCATAAAGATAACGGCTTCCCAAATAATTCATGGTTTTGCTGGTGCAAAACCACTAGCAGAATATATGCAGAAGCAACCCATCTCACCTCTTCTGAGCGCCCACAGCGATTTAAAGGGAGTCAAAAGCAAAGCATTATGCTTCTCTCTTCCGTAAAACCGATTGCAATAAATTCAGCAAGAAAATGCACGCATCTGAAACCAAAGGTGGTAACAAGAAGGTGGTCCACTTCATGCTCCTGCACATCTACTCTAGCCGCGCCACTTATCCTTCCCACCAAGTCAGCATCTCCCTCAAAGCCGTGCCAGCTGTAGGCTCCTTGGGACAAGGACAAGGCTCTGCTGCTGAGCCCATGCTGCTTTACAGAGGCTGTTCTGGGCTGGAGGAGACACAGCCAGCCAGCCATTGCCACCCCGCACAGCTTCCTCATGGCCGTAGAGCTGGGGAGGGTTGATTGATTGCGTTAATGGGGGAAATGGGACACCTCACGTTGGGAGAAACCGATCCTTCCCGGTGGCAGTAGAGGCCCTGCCTGGAGCAGCACTGACACTAAGGAAAGAGGAGTGATTAATGGAGAAGAATTGATCCACCCAGTCCTTGTCAGGCAGCCAACTACTGCCTTAAACAAAGACGTCTATGTGTAATGCTACCAGGCAGTCACTCAAATCATGCCACAGCTTATAATGCCTCCCCATACATTCCCCCACTTAAGTCCGCCCTTCCTTTTTAACAGTTACTTATGCACTAAACAACCTCCCTTTCTACACGCTTTGAAGACTGACAGCGGAAAAACATCCCCGAGGTATAGCAGCCTTATCCACCCAACTCCCCTCAGCTCACATCCACTTTCTCTCAGAAACAGAGCCATAAATTCTTTCAGAAAAATCAAGGGAACCCAGGCCAAAGAAACTCCTCCAAAGAACACAGCAAGATGGAGGAAGGTCTTATGAAGCTGTCCTGTCTGAGATAAAGTTAGTCAACAGGTAACAAAGGAGCTAGGAGGGAGGATACGCCTGGCTTTCAAGACTGAAGCGTACTGTGCCAAAACCCAGCTTGGACTAGACACAACGAAGTAGTATTGTTGCCTTTTGGTAGTACACGTCACATCTAAAAAAATTTTTTTATTTTTTCTTTAACTTGATACATTTTCCTGAATTAACAAAGACTCTTTATTTGATTCCTTGGTGTGGTTGGGCGAGCATCAATCCCTCCACCAAGGACAGAAGCACACCTCTCCTTCAGATTTGACCCTCAAATCTCATTAATTGCAACAGTGTCCTTAGGGCCCAATGTTTGCACATGATGGCCCCAAAAGGGGAAGGGAGGGAGAAGAGACGAGCGCACCCCCCAACGAACAGACGGCTGACTGCTCCATCCGACTCCCCTCCACCCCCACCGTAGAGGTCCCCAGGGCTGAGCTCTGCTAACAAAAAGGGGCTTTGCAAATACCACGCTAGATAAGCACAGTTGCACATGCAGCTTTTGGCATCTGTTTATCGTTAAAGATAACCTCACCTGAATGGCTGGGGAAACAGCCCACCTGCTTTTAAAAATAGGTTTCGTCTCTTTCTCACAGCAATCTGCCTGTGCTGAGTGATGCTTTAAAAATATACCAAGACATAGTGCTAACACTGAAGCGTTTCCTTACCCAGCCAGGCAGGGATAAGATCTGCATCTCACAAAAGGCCAACATATGGTGCTGATAGCTCCCTGATTATGTCAACATTTATTAGTTAAGTAAAAATCACCAGTCTTCTTTAAAGGAAGGAGCCCAGATGCCTGCAATTAATATTTCTCCACCCCACCGAAGAAACTGTAACGTAATTCCTAATGTCTCTACTTGAAAAGGCTCAAAACTCACAAATTATGTCATTAGAAACAGCAACGGGTAACAAGAGGTTCAGTATAATGTATTTTCATTAGCCGAGGCTAATTGGAGCCAAATGAGTAAAACAATGCTGTAAGGGCAAGCAGCAGAAATCCTTGGGTCTTTAGGAGACGAAATAAATGAGGGTAATCAGCGGCGTATGCAGAATACGGCATGTTCAATTAATATAAATAGGATAGCAGTCAACTGCAGCGCTCTGCCGGGGCGCAGATGAGTGCTGGTGGGCAGCAGATGTCTTATTATATTGTACAAACACAAGCAGTATGGCAGGCTAAACCACCAAAAACATTCGGGTTTGAGGGACACGCAAGAAACAGAACTGGGGGTGGGGGGCAAGGGGGTTAAGAAACCCACGAATTGCCAAATTCTACTGAGCCGAGCAGAGGCGTTGGGAGAACCCGGCAGAGACCTGGGGAGGAGATGGAGAAAGGGGAGGAGGCAGCTGCCTGTCACTTTGGAGGAGAGACAGTCGTGGCAGCTCTAACCTTGGCAGCTCTACCACTTGCCACCTGCACACACAGATATTTTGTGGGGGTGGATTATCTGATCCATCCTCCTCCTCCATCTTTTCATCACGTCAATTTAATTGTTACAGTAACGATAGTAAATTGATTTTGCAATTTCAGCTTTCAGACCCTTCTGAAGCGAGAACAACCAACCTTGTCTTTCACTTCAATCTTCTTCTCAATAAGATCAAGGCTGCTGTCCCTCAAATTTCTCTTCTTTTGGAAGAGAGAATAATGATGAGATCCCTCTTCAGCATTTGCCTCTGATCTAATCTGCAGCAGAGCATGATTATTTTATTTTTTTTTTTGTTCCCATTAGTCTAGCCCCCTTTTTTAATATTATGCTTTGGGACTAAAAGCCATAGAGATTATGTTATTTCGTAGCTCAAAAGTCAAAAAATACATGTGCTTTTTCAAGCTACAGGCTTTCTATGCAATTACCAATATATTTTTTTTGCAATCCCTGAACAGGAATTGTCAGTATTTTTTTTTTATTGTTCTTCAAATACAAAGCTCAGAGGTTCACACCACTGTGCAGTCAACACTGAAGTCTACTGTACAAAAACTACCAAATATAAGCATTTATATGAAAGCTTAGTGAGCTATCACTCACATCCACAGACATCCTGCCTACTTTTCGTATTCTGCAAAACAGTAATAACATTCTGCAACTATTTATAAAATTACAATGTCATGATCAAGTCTGCACTAATCTTGGCTTTCATCATTTAGCATCACTAGATGATGCTCTGGTGAATTAAGCAGTGTACAATAAATATGTTTTCAGTCAAAGACTGAGTTTATCTTTTACCAATTCATTAATTTTTGTTATATCATTTGATAGACACAGGATTTGGCTATTGTTTGGGTTTTTTAATTATTATTTTAATACCAAGATCTCACTTCGCTCCTTATTCTTCCCCAAATGAAAATAGCTTTCACACTAAAGAAACCTAGGGAAAAAGACAGATGTTAAGTACAAGGAAGGTCAAAAGTCATTTTATTACGAAACTGAAGGTAAGCTAGCATTTTTCTTTTGTGCTGCATTGCATGGCTCCTGTCTGAAGACAGAAAATTACACAGGAGCTATCTGTGCAATATGGCCGCAAAGAGAAAAAAAAAAAATAGCCAAACATAGAAGATGGTATATCAGGAATGGTTTAGGAGTGAGTCACATACAGGAGCAAGAAGTTGGAAATAAATATGTATATTAAGCCATGCAAAATTCTTGATGAGCAGCTGAATATTCATATCCATGAGCTGTTAAAATACGTTCCAAGTTCCTGAAGTTGGCCTGGACTTTTTTCTCTTAGCTCTATTTGTTGGTCCCAGAAATCTATCTATACCGAATCAAAAAAAAAAAAAAAATTACTGGTACAAAGTCAAAAAGCCCTAATCCTGCAAGAATTTTTTGGAAAAGGCTTGAGGCTGTGTCACCCAAACAGTGCTTTAAAGCATCAAGTAGAGGCCAACATATAGACCCTACTACTGCTGAATAAGTATGGGAAATCCACAGCAAAAAGTTCAGCTGAAAGAATGAATCTAAGTAATCCACCAAATGCTTCACAGCAGCAATTGCTGGTGTGCTTGCTCTCTCTCTCTCCAGATGCTAGTTTATTTATTCTGCACCAGTCAAATGGTGCAGAAAACATTAACTGTGCTAAAAGACAGTAACTTTCTCACTGTCCTGTGTGGAGGAAATAGAATGAGTTATAAGGCAATCAATGCAGATCACCTGAATTAAGTGAAAGTGTGTGTCTGAGCTGACCAAGGCTGTTGGCAGCACAGACAGACAAAAGATCAGCTCCTTGAATTGCTTACAGACACTACAGAAGCAGCCTGACTTAGGTTTAAATTATCTTTTCATAGAAAAATGCATTCCAGGGATATTTCCCAGTGAAACATTGGAGGAAAAGAAACAGCTGACTCCAATATCCATGCACTTTTTTTGGTCCTGAAATTGGTAGATTGGCACTAAAACCAAAGGAATTCTTCTCCTTTCTTCCCACAGCAACTTATGGCAAGGAGAAACTTGAAGGAAGAAGCCACACTTCCAAGAGGAAATTCAGTATTTTTTTTAAAGCTAGAGAACAATCTTTGAGGATAGGAGGAAAGCCTTACCACTTCTTTGAGATTAAATCCTGGTCCCAATTAGGATAGCAGTTAAACTCTCCAGAAGTCTACAAATTTGTCCCTTCAGCTTTTTCTTGTACTCCCTTCCCCCATTTTTAATTGAGTATGAAAATGGTTAAAAGGAAAAATGTGAAGTATTTCTGTAAAACAAAACCAAAACCCCCCAAAACCACAAACCAACACTCATTTTAAATGACACTTCCCCAAAATGTAAAGCAATGGTTAAAAATGTGCATGTGCACACTTTTGGTGTACAAACTCCGGTGACATTTCCATTTTGGAACTCAATCAGGATGAGCATTTCTATTAATAAATATTTTTTGAGATGGAAATGAGAACAATTTTCTAGAAGATTGAAGAAAGAACATAAGCCAAAAGGTGTTATTCCCAGACATAGTACCCAAAACACCTCCAAAGTCAAATCTTACAGATTTTGCTATTACCTCAGTATTTCACTTTCATATGAAATAGTGGGAGAAGAGGTGGGAGGATGGTCAGAATCAGGTGCACATTTTTTCAGCGCATAGCTGACATCTTCCTTTGCAAATACATTATCTAAAACATCTCAGTTAAGTCCCCACTAGGAGAGGCTTGAAGGAGCTGCGTAAGGTCAGAAGTCAGCCAGACTTCAGCTCCAGGAACAGACACAACCAACGTGCAAGACCTCAGCACATCCTGCCCTGGGACCCACAGCAATGCTCTGCTTGGCACCAGCGTCCCCAAGCAGGGAAACCAGCCAGAGCTTTGGAGGGAAGAGCTAGAAAGAGAGGAGAGAAGATGCAGTAAGCACAGAGAATGAAACCTTATGAATTGGAACAGAAAGTGTCTTGCTTAAATCTGTTCTCAAATCAGTCTGTTTACTGTAACAGTGAATGCAATCTGAACTCTTACTTTTTGGTTTTTAAGTTGCTCCTCTAAGAAAAGCAAGATCTTCTCCCTTCCCCAAAATAATCTTAGTAAAACAGAGATACTTCAGGTTTTCCAGATAAACAGAACTTGTTGAAGGACCTGGTTTTCCTCATTATATGTACAAGTATGTATAATTACCTTGGTTTAGTTTTTACTATATAGGTCATATTATGTAGGGCAAGTAACTTGTGAGCCAGATCACCGTGACACCAGAGGTACTACTAGGCAGTCTACCTGCAGCAATTCATTTTTCCAACAGCGAGCCCATCCCAAAGGTTTATTTGATAGATTGCTTAGGTTAAACTTCTGTCCTCCACCTCATGTTGATGTACGTTTGAGCTTCAGTGTAGAAAGGCTCCCTGTTTCCCTCCAGCTCTGCCCCCTTGGCTTCCCCAACGCCCTATATTGTCTTTGCTACGGAGGCAGAAGAAAATAGTATCTTTCAAATACAGTAATAGTGATTTTCAATTAGTGGGCCTTCTTCTATCTCAGGCTTGGATATCAGTCATAAAAACTACAAGTGCTGACCTAGTGACCTTCAGCAGTCTTCTCATCAATACCAGATAGAACAAGGACCTTGTAAATTATTTTTTTCTGGAACAAAAAGCCCAAAATACTACTACTAAGCCTTGTATCGCTGTATAATAGAAGAATAGTACAGGTATATGGTGTTTGCATTTCTTATTGCCACTTCAATGGGGAAAAACCATCAGTGGCCATTTCCATTGTACCACAGACAAAAAAACCCAAGCCACTGGCCTCTTTCCAATTAAGTTTCACAGCCAAAAGAAATGAAGATACTTAACTCAGCCTACCTTTGCTCAACAGACTCACAGCTGAGGGTTCACCTCTACAGTGCCTAACCAGGCAGATTAGCAAGAGACCAGTGGATGTTTTTCTGCAGGTGCTCTATATTTGCTGGGCAGGAACTGCAGCAGGGTAAGGCTTCCTGGTGTGACAGGCTATCTCGGGCTTTTGGTTTGACTCCTCACATGCCCTTCTTTGCCAGTGAACACAGAGACCCAAGGAGGCTGTGGGAAGAGCGCTCTTCCCCAGCGAGGAGGCTTAGGAGGCTCCAAGTGTCCTTGTTCTGGTTGTCATTCAGGAGTCCTCCGTCTGATGTTTCCAAAGAGGAATATTTCATTCTCCATCTGCCCTCCCTGGAAATTATGTCAATCATCCACCTTTTCCCCCCAAAGGAAAAACAGCTCTGCCAGTTCCCTTCAGCACTGCGAGTCTGAAAACTGTGTTATCCACAGTTCATTGCTTTGCTTTGACACATTTAGGATTTTCCCCCAGAGAAGTAAGTTTTCTTTAGGGGCAGGGGGAGAACCTCAGTCACCATGATATCCAAAACACACAGCTTTCCTTTCACAACTCCTTGGAAACACACAAGGGAGCAGTGCTGCTAGCATCACAGGCATTTACAAGCATGAAGAAAGCCTTAATAGAAAGTTACAGACAGTAGCAAGGGTCTTTTTTTTAATCTCACCTTGTTACCAGTGAAGCGCTGATGAAGTTGCATGTCATTACCACCTTCCTCTACACTGACTCAGCTACTCTAGTACCTCTTCAAACTCAGGTGTCCCAGTTACACCCTTACAATGAAACCTGTGTAAATGGCTTTAAATCAGTGTTTGCTACAAACAGAAGACAGTTTTTCTGTTACCACTTGTTTGCCACCCTTGTACTGATTTCTACCTTACGCTACTAAATTCAGCTTTCCAGGCTACTAACATGATGTTAGATCGGTAAAGCCACCCAGAAGCTGGCAAAGACAAGAGAGCCCAAAAATTCTCATGAGCAACTTCTACTCTGATGAACATCTTACAAACTTCAGGCACAAATACAAAGAGTATTATTTCATCTATTGTAAAGATACGTGCATTTCAGCCACTGTTTTCACAGCTTGTTCTTTAAACAGAAAAGCAATAGACGAAGGTCAGCATGGTTTCTAACCATCCCGTCCACATGTAAGTTTCAACTCTGATTCATCTCACACCAAGAAGTGATTCTCAGTCCTTTTTCTGTTTAAAAAGGAGATTGTTTTGATCTTGAGCAATATCACTCATAATTAAAGTTACAAAGAGAGTAGGGAAACTAAGGGATGGGAGTGGGAGAAAGAAAGAGCAAGCTAAGGCTCTACAATGGGACTTATCATAGACGGTACATAAGAGGCATTAAGGTTTTTCAGAAAGGTCAGCAGTAAAAGCACTAACACAAACAGAGGCTGTACTCATTTCCAAACAAAGCACGTAATCAAAAACACCTCATACTCAGCAACGCCACGACAATAGCAGAAAATTCAGCAGCCGGTAGCTAACAAACCCAGAACTTTATTGTGTTCAAGATCACCACAGCAGCCTTTACTGTCATTACTCCCAGGCAGGTATCTCTCACAGCATGTCCTCAGATCTCTCAGAGTCAGAGCACTTTAAACACAACATTTCCGCATTTAGAATACACCAGAATTAAGACTTCAAGACCAAGTTTCATTTCTGTAATTTCTGAATAATTTCAGAATACCTCAGCTCAGTGCCAAGCCACTGTTCAATTCCCTTTTTTTTTTGTTTCAGATAGAGGGAGAACTAATGCTACCACTTGTCAGCCCTCTTCCCTTCAGAAAGAACCTTAACTATGACAATGAACCAGGTCAGCGAGGAGTAAGTTTGTCACTCCACCCAGTGCGGTCACCAGCTTGTTGAGCTACTCTTACAAGTTTTACTCCACTAGCTCATCACAAACAAGCTCTAATTAGACTTTCTTTCTACCTCTAAAAGTGACCAAGCAGTCTCTCTCTAGCCATAATCTCCTCCCCTGGCCATTATCGCTACCACCACGTCAATGCTGGTAACCAGACCCACCAGACACTTGAAAGACTAATGAGCAGGAAGAAGTGCAGGGTGGGCGGCTCACACACTCTGTGCTGGGGGCTCCATGGGCCACACAGAAACATTCGCGCCACCTCCTGCTTTTTCTCCATCTATATTCAATTCATACAAACCCTGTGAGATGAGATTTTATACTGTCTGAAGTGAGACATGTGCCGCAGGACAGGGTTGTCTCAAAGTTCAGGTAACGGTTGTTCTTTACCCTGTTATTTTAATCTGTGCCATCAGACACTGGTATAAAACATTACAGAAATAACCCTTCCACCCCTCTTCATGAGGGTGTCTCACCCACTTTCACCAACCTTCTCTGCGCCAGGCAGGGGGCATGCCAGGGGATCCTTCTGCTGGGGGAAGAGCTCACTCCACTCAAACAGGGCACCTTCTAAAGAATTCAAAGTAAGCCTCAAGAGAATCCCCTTCTGCTCTGGAAGAGAGAAAGAGTTTGACCTTAATTGCCGCTTAATTTTTGTATTACACTCCCACCATTCATTGCTATTGACAAGTCAGCTGCAATTAATCATAGATGATTGCATAAAACAAGACACTCCACAAAATAGTAATTAATAGATTCGCACATACATATAACTGCACTCTCAGAAACACTTTACAAACATTAACTAATCAGCGTTTCTTAAACTCCTTTCACCTGTCTCTCACCTAGCTCCCTCCTTTTTTCCTGAGCTCTTGCTTCCTTGCAGGGAAGCTCCTTCCTCTCCCAGCTGTAAAAAGTCTGTATTCTGCCCTTTGAAACCACACCTTTCTCCCCCACTCGATCCCTCATCTTCTCTTTTCTTCTTTTTGCCCTCAGGCGTCCTTGTTCCACTTACAAAACCCAGCTGGAGCAGCTAGAAGAGGCCTAAATACCCTAATGAACAGGGAGATGTAGCTAAAGAGATATTTACGGCTTTACAACGAGGTGAGAGACACAGAGGAAAGGAAATATGAATGAGAGAAAATAGGGTAAGGCACGTATTCCTAAAAGTGAGGACAGCAGAGATCTATGGAAAAGAAAGAATTAGGAGAAAAGAGGAAAAATACCGTGCCCATTAACATTTGCCTTTTCTTATCAAGAAGGTTTCAGGTGTGGAGCGGTCTCTTGTTGCAAGTTGCCCGTGGAGACCCAGCACCATGTGAGCCTGTAGCAAAGACCAGAAGCTGACGCTGACAGACATTTGAAATGCACGCAAATTCAATAGCTCAGGTTTCATTCTCTACCAATTTCCAGACACCCACAGAATTGAAATGAGATGTGGAAGAAAATCCCTTTTTGTTCAAAAAAGAAGAAAAGGAAATTGTAAAATAAATACTGAGGATTCAAAATAAGGCTTTTTTTTTTTGGTTCAGTATGACTTTTTTAAAAAATTACAAGAATAGAAATTTAAGGGAGAGAGACGAATCATTTAATTTGAAGGCATTACATGCAGAAAATCAGATTGTTATAACTTATTTATGAATAAATATTAATGTAACCATTTGAAAGTTTCTAAGAATCAGAATAGTGAAGTTCTCAAAAAGCCTGTCAAGAAAGATGATAAGCTGGTACAGCAGAGGTCCCTTAAGTTGGATAACCCGATGGAAGTGATTGTACAACAAAACAAAGGGATCCACAGAGAAAGTTCGGCTGTGGCACACACCCATCCCCCCCTGCAGTATCTCCAAGGAGGTTCAGAATAAGCGGATCACTCCTAGTTTCCCCCCTTGTTCATGCTGCAATGGTTCCACACTTCCAGGTGTGCTGTGGTCATACACAGCGTCCAGTACCAACCATATTTCTTCCCTTGATATACAACTTGTTTTTTTCAAGAAAATTTCAGGGTTCCTGTGAGGTACTGAAGACTGACCAGACACCTAAGGTGGGAATTTGCTTGTGCTCGTACAACGTGCTTTTGCTACTCAGTGCCACATTTTCAGGTTCGAGGTAAAGAGTCTTCCCAAAGGTGAGACTGACTGGGGCCATTTTGTTTTTACCTTTCTTCCAGAAATTACAGTATGATTTGATTTCCTAGGGTCATCTGGGAATTTGACATAGGAAACCTCCCATTTTCCCAGGAACTCACAGTATCAGTTGATGACATCCCCCTCCTCTGCTCTCATCCTGTGGCAAAAGGCAGCTGTAGCTGTTGGTCCTTCCTATGAGGCTTTGCATGCACTACAGCATTTTGGAAAACACCTTGGAGCTCGTGGAGAAGACATTCTGCAGACACAGACAGAACAGGGGAAAAAAAAAAAAAAAAGAAAAAAAAAAGGGGGGGGGGGGCTATTATTTGTAAAGGGAAAAAAGAAAATTTGCAACTTCATGGCTGTCTGTTCTTCCCATGCAGCAGGGCAATGTGCTTTGAGCTTCCTTTGTACTCAACTCTTCATTCAAACCCCGCTCCCTTGCCGCTTTTTTTGAAGAGCTCCCCTGGTGACACTGGAAATCCTCAGCTCACTACACCGTTCTCATCCCCTGCCTTCCTGGGCGACTCCTGCGACAGCACTTGCAGCTGCTGGCTGGCTCCGCTGCCATGGCACAGACCCCGTCCAGCCACCCAGAGGTCCATAAAGGAAGTAACCTGCTGCCTCCCGGCATCGGGGCAGCACCTCTGAGACCTTCCTGCTCGGGTCTTCTGGCTGGAGAACGTCTCCAAAGACAGGCGCGGTGCAGGCAGGGACTGTACCACAGAGCAGCATCTGCCTTGTCTGCACAGTGTAACGCTGATTAAAAACCAACGCGTGGATGGTCATGCTAGGAATGCTTCTGTTTTGCTGGTGATGGGAAACAAAAAAAGTATTGCGGTGAAACTGGTTCAGTAAATTACGCGCAGCGGAGTTAATGCAGGTGTGCTTTTTTGGCTGGGGCTTTACGTGGAGCAGGCAAGGGACTCAAGCAGTGACTCTGAGGCAGGGAAATTTGAGATCAGTGGTTCTGCCTTCAGCTGAAAACTGATTATTTGGAATTAACGTTAATAAATCTAACTTTCTTTTCCTATACTTCCTCCCCCTTCTCCCACCCCTTCCACAAGCTCCCTGCACACTGCTGGCTGATTACAGTAGCCAGCACAAAACAAACCTCTTCCCTTTCCTTTGTGTCACGTATATCCAATGATACAAAACCTTTGTGTTTCTTCCATGGCTGACATGCCAGCCAGAGCTAGCAATCTTCACTTGGCAGGAATTTCCATGTGAAAGGAATATTTTGAAGAAAGCCTGTGGGCCAGAGCCAAGGTAAAAGCTCCTCGCTCCCTCCAGCAAATGCTGCTTTTCCAGTGTGAAAGCATGAGCTGCTGCCCTCCGAACCGCTGTTCCCATGGATTTGCCCCAGGTTGGAGCCTGTCATCTTCACAGCAGGAGCGGGACGAGGGTTTTACAGTGGGATGGGGATCACCAACAGCACAAACATTGTTTCTTCATGAAGAAAAACAAACTTCCGTCCAAGGTTTTGGCCAGCAACTTCTCTGTAACGCAAATAGTCCTCAGTCACTTGGCTCCACAGCGCATAAAGAGCCTTCAAGAGGAGCAAATGCCAGGTAGCGAAGGGTGGCTCGGCCTAGCAGGGAGAGGTATAATCACAGGCAGTGGCTGGAAGCTAAATCCAGGAAATTTAAACTGAGAAGCAAGCTACCCATTTTTAAGTTACCCATTGAAATGAACTGCCAGGGGGTGAAGGTGGGTGTTTTTCGTCTTGTTTTGCTTAAATTTCTCAGATCAAGACTAGATACCCTTCCCTGCATCATGAGGTATTGCACTTGGAAGAAAAGCAGATCTGAGCGAGACTTGTTGAGTTGCAAATATCCTTGTATGGAGCGAGCACTGTGAAAGAATGAAGCTTTGTGGAGCCAGGGTTTCAACAGGAAAATTAGAAATGACCGGTATTGGTACTGCTAGTCTTTCAACTTGAGCCATTAGTCAGATTTGGAGTCTTGCCAACAACGTCCCTGAGGAGGGAAAGCAGGTGACGGAGTCAGGAAAGCCTTCACACAGCTTGTCCCCAAACGCAGGAGGAATTGCACAAGAGCAGGCAGTGACTTTACTGGTGAGCCAAAGCCCATCCCAGTCACCTCAGCAACAAAAATCCTCTCTTGGCTTTCACTATGAGGGTGCCATAAGCATCACCGTCAGCTTTTCTGCCACCTCCTCAGTGCATCTGATACCTGTTGCTCAAATAATCACTCAGCTGTACCCCAGGCAACTCTCATCCCTAAGTTTGCCTCCAGACTCTAGGGCGAGACTGGTTTTGTGCTCAGTAATGCTTACTATTTCAGCCATCCATTCCTTGAAGGATCGCAGTGGCTTCCTAGTTTCCCATGGACTGAGGAAGAGGGAATTACACTCGCCACCTCCTGCAGCCTTTGCCCACTGCAGCCGAGCCACGTGCACAGCGCTGATAGACAAGCTGGGGCGATGGCAAGGAGCAGTGGGTGGACAGTTGCTAAAAAAGCCAAGCGCATTTGTTCAACTTCGCGGGCAGGAGCAAACACCGCTAGATACCACTTTGCCAAACGGCCCTCTGCTAACGTCCCCGGAGGTGAGCTGCACACACATTGGCATCACCACACGAAAGATGCCCATCACACGGACCATCCCGTGTGACAGGATCCATCCTGGGCAGGAGGATGTCAACACACTGCTCTGTGTACCGTGGCTGTCACCCGGTGGCATGTGTTGTCCGGGAAACTTCTTCCCTCTTACTGGGAGCCGTCCTGGCACGGGTGGGAAGCACGGGGGCTCTGGTGGGCTCGGCCGATGGTGCTTGCAGCAGGGGCGGGAGGAGCCGCCGCCACCCCCGCCTTCCAGTGCTTTCAGCCATAACTGGGTCAAGCAGCACCGCCAGAAGCGGCTTTAAGAGCAACTGCCCTTACACGGGGATTTAAAACACACGTTACCCCTTCTCGCCCTTCTTATTTACGGCAGAGAAGTTGCTTTAATCAATAAGCGTAGGTGGCAGATGCTGTAATTGTACCGCAGATGAGATGTATCATTCCCTACGTTCATTACCGTAAACACTCCTTTTTTCCGCAGGACCCGGGGGGTGGGGG
>NW_009649169.1:1387972-1391336 GCF_000708025.1 Charadrius vociferus | reverse complement strand
GGAGGGGGTTGCAGCTCTATCCTCCTAAAGAAGCCTTCCTCCCCCAGCCTTTTTTGGGGGTTGGGGGTGGCTGCGGGCACTGCCATGGGGAGGGGGGGCCGAGGTGGGGGAAAGCGGAGGGGAGCTGGGGCGCGCTGCCCCTCCTCAGCGCCTGGCGCTGCCCCGCCGCTTCTCGCCGGCTGCTCTTCCCCGCTCTCCCCCCGATTCTCGCTTCTTCGCTGGCTGTGGCCACGCCGAAGATGAGGTGTTGTCAAGGGTTCACAGCTCCGACTGCAGCTTAACCGCTGCAGCCTCCGGTTTTACAGGAAACTTCAATAAATCGCGAACAGCAACCAGCAAAGGAGGGGGTGCGTGTGTGTGAACTTTCCTTTTTCTAACTCACTCCCCTTTGAAAATGGGTCTCTGAGTCACCCCTTGCTGCAAGGGGCATTTCTTTTCCTAACTTTAATGTTTCCATTGCAGTTTTGTAGTCCCACTTGTTTTATGGCAAATTACAGCTGAAAGGCTCTTTTCTGGAAAGGGATTCCTTCCCGTAGAGGAAATTTGGTTATTGCAAGCTTTCTGTGGGCCATTAACTTGGCCCATCCTCAAAGTGAACTTCTGCTGGATGGGATGACATTGTTCTCTGCTGGTCGTTATGAACTATGGATGTTAGTTCACTGGCCCTGAAAGAGATTATAGATTACCTATAATACGTATAATCACTTGTATCAAGACTTTCATGCTGTCTCCTACCACTTGTGCTAAGGCACTCTTGCTTGCAGGGTTTTTTCTTACTTACAAGCTAGCACAGAAGCAGCGTCCCATACAGAAACATTGCTAGTACATCACACACTCTGTGGTTTCTGTCTTCCTGAAGTTTGCCAGACAGAAGGCAATCCCGTACAAATACGCACCCCCTGCTCGGGTATAATCCATTACACGTACAAAGGCAAATCTCCCCCCTGCAGCCACTAGAAGCCCATGCCCTGTGCCTGTTGCTGTCAGCATCCAGCCCAGCTCATCATGGTACCTACTTCCAGCCTCCTCCCCCAGTTAGCAGACAACCAGATAGTCCTCAAGCTTCTTGTTCTTCTGCACGAGGTTCCCTTCACCCTATCAGCCAGGGTAATCACCAGAGGGCTCCTTATCTCTGCAGTGACCTCTTGAATTGCCTTTTGTCTCCAACAGCTAATCGCCCTGCCCCTCACCTGCTGAGATCAGCTGCTTTCCTATTGGGAAAATGGATAAAAAATGAACTCTGGGAATAATAAAGAATTCAGAAAGCTTTCAAGTTCAAAAATAAATAAATAAAGGGAAGGAGAATTACTTGCTCCCTTTCTTCCCACCCCCAAAGACCGTGCGGTAAATAAAATGAAGTACAGTCCTGACAGACACAAACCTTGACTGTCTGTTTATAGACGGCGTGAGTGCCAATATTCCAGCGGGACTGCGCAAAACGAATCTGTCAGTGAATCAGAGCACATGTTACAGAGTGTGAAGGTACATGCTTCACATTAAAAACAAATCCTTCAGAATGTGCAGAATACCCTAAATCTACATCTGCCACACTAGTTATTTCTATTACGTTCTTAAAATTCATCCTGAATTTTATTTTCCACATCTTGGAAGTGTTAGATCTGTAAAACAGTATTATAACTGCAGCTGTTGTGAAGTTCAGCTCTGAATAAGTATGTAGATGAATGTTGGCAGGAATTCTGATTTCTACCTCTGAATATTTTTCCAACCATCTTTTGGAAGCTGCCCAGTTTGAAAAAAACAGCACTTCTGCCTACCACTTCCATGATCACTGATACCTACCACGTTTCAGGATGATCAGAAAATGCCATTTTTTCATGCCTGACTCTCCCCAGCTCCATCATCATCCTTTCCTACTCTCTTCTTTCCAGTCCCTCAATACCAATCCCTTGTGCTACTGCTTCTACACCTCCATTACTTTGGCCCAAAGAGCCACATTCAGTGCCATTGACACCACAGCCATTAGAACAGATTTCAAGGAGCAGAAAGAAGCCTGACAGTGCCAGGCAAATGACTAAATTATTTATTTATATCCTTTGTCACCACTACCACCTCCTGACAAAGGAAGTAGACTTGAGGAGCCTTTATGCTGTACAGCAATTTACAGCGTAAATTTCGAGGCAGGTCTTTGTTCATACCAGAATGCAGTCATCTGCATTATTAGGCAAATACAACACAAGAGAAATGTGTCCAATTATGAGATAGGGTTTAGTATCAGCTAATAACTCTATTGACTGATATGTTTTTTCATAATGAGTTACAGCTACGTTCTTTACAGTAACTTGAACTGGATTGCAGTTTGGTTTTCAAAGTGTCATTTTTCAGGCATGTGAGATTTTTATAAAAGCTTTCCTCACAACAAAAGCCACAGACTTTCTATCATCCTAATAGGATAGTGTCGCAAGTTTGTACCTACAATCCAACAACAAATTAAAACAGTCTAAATTTTTTTTTTATCTGCTCAAACAAAAATGCAGGTTGGAGCACAACAAAAGCCAAACCCTTTTGCTGTTAAGAGGTACAGAACAAACCAGTTTTGCTCCTTCTGACCCCGTTTTTACTTGGAGGTGGAAGAGAATGCAGCATTTCTTCTCTGCTCCTACACATCAACGGAGCTGGAAGCTATCACCTTCCTCTGGTTGGACTTTGCCAATTGAAATAGAACAAAACATTTTAGCCCAGCACTCCTGTTTTAGCTCAGCACTCCTAACTCACAACTCTTCCTACAGGACTTTGTCTGAAAAATCTGTTTCCTTGGAAAACAATTCAGCCCTTTCCCACCCTCCGGCTGGAGCTAACAGAACCCACCAAAGGCATCAGCACAACTTTGTCAAGTCTGAGCTGTGTCTCTGCAGACTGTTCAAAGTCCTGACACCAAACAAAGCCTAAATGAAGAAAAAAAAAAAAAAGGAGAACAAGAAAAAAGAAACTTACCCATCCCTACTTGTTGCTATGGATTCCAAATCTTGGCTCACATATCAATTAGAAAGCATGAAAAAAGCCACAAAGGAGGAAGTGCTGGAAAATACTCTTTTCCCTGACTTCTCAAAATCAAGGTCCCTTAGTGCTTACTGAAGTTCTATATATTATATTTTTATATTATTGCATTTTCTCCTCGGGTGCATGTCACAAGCAGACAGACCTCCCTGGCCCCCACGCACCCTCAGAGCTCAGAGCAGAGGGGACCATCCCCTCGCCTTCAGGGCCACGGTGGGTCGCGGTCGTGGTCCCCTCACAATTACACTGCCAACTTTGCTTCCTTCAAGACTTTAGGGTGATCAACACCTTGACCAAGCAGCCTGCTGCCAGGCAAAGCCTTGGAGTCCTTTGTATGCCAGCATCAGCA
>NW_009649169.1:1324070-1387950 GCF_000708025.1 Charadrius vociferus | reverse complement strand
TGGCTGCTTTCTCCTGCTCGGGCAGCAGGGGAAGGTGGACTCCCTGCAGCAGCTGCTGACAGCATGAGGGTACTGTTCGCCTCGTCAAAGCCTGTTTATGCTTTTGGGACAGCCATTAGCGGTTAGTTGTCTCCTACACACCCACCAGGGACTTGAAGGAAAACCACCCAGTTCATGCTGAAAAGTTGCTTTCCTGCCCTGGCCTCCCTGCGTTAAGGCGTTATCTGCCCACACAGCAACAGCGTTAGATGAATATTACAATTACAGGCATATAAACTTCTCTGTACCGCCCAGGCCACATAAAGTCAGGTCCACTCCAGCATTCAAACCGGTAACTGGAGTTTTTCAGATCAACAGACATCTTCCACAAACCAGCGTCACCTTAGCAAGAAAGATCTTGCGGGATCGTTAGGAATGCTGTGAGAACACTTCCTGCCCTGGGTGCCTACAGAAGACATACCTAACTCACGTGCTGCTGAAGGACAGGAACAGAGGTTTTTGTATGCTCTCAAACCCACCCACCAAGGAAATACAGAGGTGAGAGTGCTGTCAGAGATGTATCATCGACCCCAAGAAAAAGGTCAGGCAAGGAGTTGTGTGAATAACTCTTCAGGGATAGCATGAAATTAGAAAAGACAGTGGCTTGATCAATGCAAAATGTTATTTCAGTTGAGAAGAAGAAGGGTCACTTCTGTCTGTACATTAAATATGAGAATAAATGCATTCAGACACAACATCTGACTTAACAACCAAGACAGCAATCACCAGCACTACTGCAAGAGACAACTCACTTCCCCTTCTACTCACCTGAGGTTTGTGATACACCTCTGGATTTAAAATGAAAAGGAAAAAAAAAAAAACACCCACCAAAAACCACTAATGAGCTTGCAATATTCAATCTGGCACCCTTCCTTGAGGACATTAGGATATTAGGAAAAAGTTATTCACAGAAGGGGTTGTTAAACATTGGAACGGGCTGCCCAGGAAAGTGGTGGAGTCGCCATCCCTGGAGGTATTTAAAAGATGGGTATGCGTGGTGCTTAGGGACACGGTTTAGTGGTGGTTTTGGCAGTGTTAGGTTGGTGATTGGACTTGATGATCCTAAACGTCCCTTCCAACCCAGACAATTCTATGATTCTATAACATTGCCTGGTGTGCACTCAGCAGCTGAGATATTCTACAGACCACCAAAGCTAGAGGGTGGGAGAGGGGGCAATATACAAGTCAATAAGAAAACATATACATCCAAAGAAAAGAATGAACGTAAGAAAATAGGAAATTGAAATTAAAACATACTAAATATCATACACTCAGGAGCACAAAGTTTATCTGGTAACTTTCACCTGCAGAGATGAAACTACGCCATGAAAAAGGAGTTACAAATAGAAATCCAGTCTAGCAGCCCTTCACTTTTGGCCTGGGATCTGAAGTTATACTTTTCTGGCCCAATTTTACTTGTGTTCAAAAACTGTAATACTACAAGAAACATATCTCTATAGACAGTAGTACATATAGTACTCACTTTTGTACCTGGCAAGTCTACCTAACCTAGTTAGGATTTGCCAGATCAAAAATAGACATTGAAGATTTGAAGTGTGGCAGGTGACTCAAGCAACCAGTCTCCCGCACAAAAGAATATTCCCTTTAGGTGACAGGATTTTTTTTTTCAGATGAATCCAGAACAGATGTGCAAGCCATTTTCTTACTGGACTGAACTACGGTCCATAGTGCAACAGAGAACTCTCCATGTCAATGATGCTGCACTAAGCACTCACGGGAGGATGTACGGAGCCATCTTCCCTCTTGAGGAAAAAGAAAATTAGCTCAGAGAAGCAGAAACCTTCTTTAAACAACCACTGGGACTGGGAAAAGGGGAACAACCTTCCAAGACTACCATTTCCCTTTTGCACACTGAAAACATCAGGGATTTGTCAACAAGGAGTGTATTACTAGCTTGTGGGGACACTGGGAGTAGAAGGAATCTGTAAGTGAAGCAAGGAGCTCAGAATTTCAAGGTGAAAGTGTTAATCTGTCCTCCTTTTGTAGCTAAATCTTTCTCTGGTGTTTAGGAGAAAAAAAAACCCAAACCAACAAAATAAAAACCTTGTAAGGGAAACAATCTGGAAATGTGTCCAGTATGCAAGTTAAAGGATTGAGAACTAGAAGATAATGGAAGTCAAAATAATTTTCTTTTAAGCCTATTCCCTAATTTTTAATGCTTTAGTTATTGTAAACAGACAGGAAAATACAAGGCCTCTAATTCCCTTCAGCTTTCCACAGGGTGCATGAGGCCAAGGGAAGCACACGGTGGGATAGAACATGTGCCTTCTGATACAAAGCCCAGATTTAGGGCACTCAGCGTACAAGTGAATTAGACACACGTCGCTGTCCCAAAACACTGTCTAGGTAACTGCACCGCCTAGTTAAAACACGGCATAGTTACTAATTAAACTTCCAAAGGTATAGAATGCTTCTGCCTTCCAGGACATGAGAAATCACAGCTTATTTCTTTGTGCAGAAGGAACCAGTACGTTACCAGAAAGCTGCAGGATGCCTTTGCTCAGCAACTTTCTACCTATGGAGCCACACATCCAAGAAACATGTTTCAGGTTAAACAGACACTCTTACCTGTGCTGGGGGCTGCTGGAGGACCGGGTCGGTGGTCTTTTCAAAGGAGCTGCAGAGCTGTCTCTTGGGCCACAGGACCACCTAAAGGAGTCCTCTACAGACCAGTTTCTCCCTGTGGAGCCTTTGATTACTTGGAGCCCACAGCCAGGTATTTCCCATGACAGGGTTGAAAAAACATTATATACATCATACTTAGCAGTGTCAGCTGGCTGCCAAAGTCTGTCAGTTACAGCTTGCGAGCATCCAGCTTTCTTCAGGCTTGAATCAAAGCCCTCCGTTATGTATGTAAAAGCATTAGGGCAAACGTGGTGTTCACACTCCCAGTGCAAAATTGCTTGTGGTTGGTTTTCCCTGATGCAAAAACCTCTAACCGTGTTTTAATTATGATCTGATTGTTTTACTGTCACCGCTTAGAATACCAGTGACACCGCTTATACGTACGGGTCCTTGTTTACCAGCCAGCTGTGAGCAGGTGGCATGCTGGGCTGAAGCAAGTGCTGTCTCGTCAGTCACCTTCTCCTCACTCGTGCTGCAGCACTCAGCAAACTCATGAGCCAGGCATCTGACTATAAAACCTGACGGATTCGTAAGAAAACCCCAGTTTGGGCCAACAATACGGAATACTGAGTAGCACTGAAATTCAGCTCACCTGGAGAAGAATTTGCCCTTCTGTTCCTTTGAAAGTTCTTGTCCTCACTATTAACCCTTCACTGACATCAAAGTAAATTATATATTATTCTCCTGCCCCTGGCAGAGTCCTTTCCCTTTATGCCTGGGGAAAGCAGTTGTTGAAGATAGCTGGAAAGAGACTTTTATGATTATTATAGTAGCTGCAAAGTTATATGTCCCGTGGTAGCACTTGGTTAGGTATTTATCAGTTTCTATCGCAGGGTCACGAGCACCAACACCAGTTTTAATGTAGAAATAGGTCCAGAGGCAGCCAGGGGAACCCACAGCACCCCAGCTCAGAGAGTGGCAGCTGCAAGGGGCTGGCAACACCCTAGAAGACACAGGAGACCCGTGGAAGGCAACATTGTTGGGGACAGAGCTGGAGACACGCTTGGAAGGAGGTGCTCCATGCCAAGGAGGGGCACAGCTGAAGGACCCTTGCTGGGGCAGGGACAACCCTGAGGTACTGCAGCCAGCCCACACTGGGGTGGAGACATCCTTGAGGGACCACGGCTTGCTGGCCACCCACATCAGGGCAGGTGCACCCCTGAGGGTAACACATGGCAAAACCAAGGGAAGGGAAGACCAGGAAGGTTTTTGAAGTTGACCTTGGGGAAGGGAGAGGAATGGGGCTTCCCTAAGTGGTTTTTTGTTTGTTTTCTTTCTCCTCAACCCTCAAATCAGCAATTAAAACTTTGTGTTAATTGGCAGGAAATTCAGCCACGTAAAAATTCCTCAAGTCAAGACAGTTTTGCCCATGACACAGAATCCCAAATTTGCCCTTACCTTAGAAGGCTTCCATCTTATTTTTTCCTGTTGTATATAAATCTTTTACAGCAGTGCAAATCTAACATACACAACATACTAAACAAGAACATCAAGCATCAACAAGGCAGGTGTGTAGATTACTTCAACTTCACATTCCTTTACATTACCCTCATAGTCAGTGGCTAAGGTGCAACACGTAAATTCAGTCCTTATAAACCCTCTAGCCGAGGCATAAAGGGTGCACACATTTCGTGGTCTTTGCCGAAACCGTAGTGGATGAGGATGCATACACCACTACCTCCCCTTGCAACAGGCCAGTACAGAGAGCTCATGGCTTGGTCGCTGTCAGTCTGTCCCAGATGCAATAATGCATGTCACAGACGAAACTGAAAATTGAATTGTAAATTGAAAATATGGAGATCCTTTTAGTGCCATAAGAACTATTTCTAATAGCAGTGTTTAAAGTGTTTGCATCTCATAAGCTGAAGTTTCTAATTTCAGAAAAAAATGACTATTCATCTGAGCATTTCAGATGCACGTCAGCTAGCAAGTAATTGAAGACAAAGTGTTTTTCTGGAATAAACCTCCATAATGAAAACACCAGAGTAAAATCCTAAAGTTCAACTCAATACATCACACTAATCTTCAGAATGGGATTTTCTCGCCACTAATCTTGTTAGAGCGAGGGCACTGTGCAAATACATCTAAACCCATAATTACTGAAGAGATAATAAAAGGATCAATTTATTTCAATAAAAAATGCAAACTTTGAGGAGAATTCATTAATACTCAAAATCCAGCCGTGCAATAAATAATACTAATGAACTGAGAAAAAGGAATAGATGAACAAGTACTGACATGATGTCTTATGCTTATTGCTGTTAAAGAGGAACTGACAATTACTCCATTTGAAATGTAACTCTAGTAAGGGAAATGCTAGAAAGTGAGAGAAAGACTTGTTAAAAATATGTATGTACGTATATGCACACATTTAAAAAATGTATTATGATGAAAACTAATTTAATTTAGTCCTAAGGAGGCTATAACACCATTTTCAACACCCTGAAGCTGTGTTTACATTAGCAAACAGTGCTGTGCAACAGGAGCATGAAACAGCTGTTGCTGAGATGCTGCCAGCACACAAACTATACGTATGTTGGGAGGAGTTGCTGCCAGCTAGCTCCAGGCTGGTCCCGTGGACTGCCTGCCTCGCAGGGAGCGGGGTACCTCAGCTGCAGGGCTGGAGGATCTCTCTCGTTTGGTTTTGCCTGAAGGGAACTCAAGAGTGCGTGCTCCAAGGGTGCTCTGTAATGTGAATCAAAACACATTGATTGTGTGCGTGGCAGCAAACATGAAACTTGCTTCAAAAACAGTCTCCTGACTTGCACTAAAGTGCTTCCTACAGTGGAAGCACTCAGAACACTGTAGATGGTTCACTCTAGGACAAAAACAGCTAGACACAGCAGGAACCTAAGTGCAACACTCACCCGCGTTACCTAGATGATCCAATGACAATGAGGGGTACCTAAAATAGCATTTTTGGTACCAACGGGCTGTGATAGCTCTCAAGACAGAATGCAAAACCATGGTTTTCCATATGCTTGCGAGCTTCTGTGATTTGCTAAGAGGAAAAAAATCAAACACTTGGTTTGGTATTTTGGAATTATAACACGGCTATTCAAATGGAGTTAGCCAGGCTGCTTCAATGGGCACTTGCAAGAGTTTCCTATATGCTTCTAATGCAGACTGAGATAAATTCCACCAATACCCATATGTTCACTGCTCCTTAATTTCACTGGCATTTCACTGAAGGGAATTCCCGGTGCCTCAGTTGTGATACAAAGAGCAGATTCACGTCATGAGGGGATCTGCACTGGCCACAGGATGTGCTTCTTCGCAGGAGATTAAAGATTGTACATTACAAGAGAAGACCTGGTCACACCCTATTATCTTTGAGGGGTAACTTGAGAGAGAGGAAGAAGCTGGAAATGCCAACACAAAAAAGATAGCTGTCATAAATAGGCTAATTGTTATTTTTACCACAGGAGCTGCTTCGCCCACATCCCCCCATTTGTTTGTGTAGTCGGAAGGATGAAGAGTACCTAGGTCTCCTCAAACAAGCCACTATACACCTGAAGACTGAAAATGCCTGTCTGAGCTGAGACACTGCGATCCGGCTAGATATGAGAGGCAAAGAAAACAAGCAGCAAAAGTCTTGAAGATACATTAAAAGAACAGGAAAAATGCAAAGACTGAAAACTCTTCCCCGACACTTAGGGAAAAGAAAGAAGCATCTCTTCATTGCTTTCTACCTGCCACCTGCAAGTTTTACTCCGTTCCCCAGTTCTTACAGTGGAGGAGGTGGGGAGTTACTATTCCCTGCTGTCACCTCTCCTGGTGGAGAAGCCCCAGTCTATTCACTCATTCCTTGTCTGAAAGCTGCTCCCGCCCATTATTAGGGACAGTAACTACTCTTTTTCTTCTTTTGAGGTTCTCAGATACAAGCCACGAGGCTTGTGGCAGACTTCAGCAGCTCAGGAGGGAGAAAGCTCTAAGATAAAAGATGAGTCTCTCTTTTGTTAAATCACAGTCAAGTTATTAAAAATCGCCATTTCCTTTCTCTCAGTAGTCTCATGTGGGAAAATGCTGGCAAGGCACCAAAACCTCATCTAGATATGAGAAGCTTTGGCTTTTACTGTTTTTAAAATCAGTGATTTATGGCAGCATGTACACCATGATGTTATTTCCCTTGCAAGTATACTCTCCGAGTGCAGAGAAGAGGCGGGCGTGCACCAATTACATATACCTTGTTCCATCCAGCAGACGCCTGCCTCTTCCAGAGCAGGGCCAAACCAGACCAAAAAGCAGTACGGAGGAACTGTCAGGCTGCGTGCCATTCCCCCTCTCCTTTCTAACTGCATAAACCTGCCCAGCAAGCTCCGCAGTTACCTATATGAAAAACAACTACAGCTGCTTTAACAGCTAATGACTGTCAGTGGCTTTCTGGATGCCTTTTACTGCAATTTTGTAACCGAAGTCAGCACAGCTTGAACCATTGCCTCTCTGCACAAATAAGACTATCACAAAAACTTCTGCTTTGTTCTGATCCATGTCTCTAAAAAGCCCCTGTAAGGGCAATTACTACTGGCAACAGGCTAAATAAATTTCATATTTATTATTTAATATTATACTTATTATTTCATTATCAAAGCAAGACAGGAAGTTTCTTACTTCTCATTCTACTCTATGTAAAATGTGATGGGCTGGGCATGTCTACCTTGTCTGCTCAAATATAATTTCCAGTATATTCAATCTGGCTGTTTTCTTGGCATTTTTAAAAAGGACTGGGGAATCAGAAAAAAAAAAAAACAAAACCAACAGCAACAACAAAAAATAACCAAAAAAAACCCCCAAAACCAGAAAGAACACTCTTTGATCTCAGCATGACACAGAGGGCTACGGAATACCTCTGACTAAGGGCAATCCTCCTCTTCTTGGGCCCAAGAGGTGATAAAGATTTGCAGTTACAAGCAATATTGAGAAACAGCAACTGTGCTGCCTTCAGGATCTCAGCCGCTGAAGCAAGGCATTCTGGAAAAAAAAAAAAACAGGGAAGCAGATGCCAAAAGAAATGCATTTGTTAACAAGTCAGCTGAAATTTTATTGCCAGGAAGCTGCCTTATCACCATAATGTTTCCCCCCTCTACAACCCTAGAACAACAGGTTTCCCCGAATATCACAGCTTGACATCACTGATGGGCTGAAATCTTTAAAACATCCTTCAGATCCCTATCAAGGGCTGATGGATTGCCTTCAAGCCTTCCTTTTGATCAAGGCAAAGGAGCCACTGGCAATGTCAGGCCATTTCATGGCCAGCAAGGAAAGGGATGAAGCAGACACCTCCTCCTCTGTCTCCAGAGCAAGCCCCCGGTGCTTGTGCCTGCATCAGCGCACGCATTAATCAAGTGTGCGGCTAGAGGCAAGCCATGAATCTGCCACCAGATGTCACCAAAAGGCCATTACGCCTGCTGAGACTAAACCCAGCCTCTGGATTTCTTGCAGACAGGGCAGGGATGATTATAGCACTGCTATTACCCCTACAGTGACACAAGGTCGTTCCTTTCTACTACTAACAGATGAAAATGAGTTTAAAAAAGAGGATTCCTTGCAATCGACTGGCATCACTCTGCATTCCAGGTTTACTTACATGGCACACAGGCTAATTAACTTTTCCAGAGAGATGCTTAAATTAACTGAAACTCAAAATGTCAGATTAAGGATTTTAACGCCAGCGGAAATGTTGTCGGCATACGTAAAATTCTGCTCTTTAACATCTTCCCCTCCTCAATTAACGAGGCACTCCAACAACCACTGCTGTGGTCACAGCTACCACTTCCAGCTGCTTGTCCTCCAACCTACCTGTGCCATCTTACCCACTTAGCCATCTTTTATCAGTCTTTACTGACAGGCAGACTAAATAAGTCTCTCTCTTTCCTGTCCCTGGCTACTGTATGTTGCTGCTAGTACTATTGTTTGAATTGCCAAGCGCACTGTAAGCATGTCAGCGTTGTACAGAAGGGAGGAGAGCCCCATGTTTTGTGTTGGTGAATACGTCAGACTCTAAACCAGAGCCTGAGGACTTATAATGAAATACATATGGAAAAATAGTTGTTGACACCAGCTCCTGTTAATTCCAAGCTGTGGGACAAACATTACATTTAATTTAGGATTTCTACTTTGTTTCCTGAAAAAAGAAGCTTTCAATCTGCAGTAAATCTTCAAAAACAAAATCCTTTGAACACTGAAGTACATTGCATGACTGAAAGGCCAAATCCTCTGATTTTTGCTCTCTTTATGGATGGCCTGTATTTCTCTTTTTACAGAACTCGATCACCTTGCAGAATTTACCCTTCTCAAACACTTAAGGGAAAAAGAACGAGCTATCAAGATAGGTAAGGGATTGCAAGAAATAGCAAGCAATGCAAAAAGAAGCAGAAGTGTCTCATGACAAAGGAACTTTGGAAAATTTCCTGCCATAATGAAGACAATTAGAACAGGAAAAAAACAAAAGCAGGACAATAAAGAAATTATAAAGTTCATCACCTGGAATGCCTTACATAGCTGCTTATGTCATTCATGGTCTTGGAAGTTCCTTAACGCTGAATTTCAAATACAAGCATGCATTAGAGGAAACAACTAACAAGAACGTGGTGTTACTTACCCATCTTTAGACTCCACTCTAATAAATACCTGTGAGTCTTTAAAACCAATTTGTCAAAAGTATGTGACATTTATCCAAATTAACCGGGAATTAGACACAAATCAGTATTTCAAGCAAATATTCTTCTCCTCCACTTCTTCACACGTAACAGTTAAACCTATTGAGTTCTCTCAGTCTGGTTTGAAGAGACTAAGAAATCAGTCACAAGCTAAAAAAAAATACTGGAGCGGTGATGCTTGAAGACTGATACAAGAAAACACTGCAGTTCTTACTAATGTAATGCTGGCAAAGTAGCTGTATTTGCACATTTAATGTAATATTAGATCTTCACATTTAATAAAATATACAGAGACGGTAAAGATACAATACTCTGCAATGATACAATCTTGCTGCTGCAATCATCTTTCACATTTTCTAACACTAGGATTTCTTCTGCCACCAGTTACTGCATGGCATCACTCTGTAGGTTGAACTTACTCTACATCTTTAGATCTGATGCTCTCTTTAAAAGATCATATAATTAATAATAGAATCATGGAATCATATAATAGTTTGGGTTGGAAGGAAACTTAAAAATCATCTAGTTCCAACCCCCCCTGCCATGGGCAGGGACACCTCCCACTAGATCAGGTTGCTCAAAGACCCAGCCAACCTGGCCTTGAGCGCTTCCAGGGATGGGGCATCCACAGCTTCTCTGGGAAACCACCTGCAGAGTAAAGAATTTCTTCCTAAGATCTAAATCTACCCTCTCTCAGTTTAAAATCATTATCCCTCGTCCTACCACTACGCTCCCTAATAAAGAATCCCTCCCCATCTTTCCCGTAGCCCCGCTTTAGGTACTGGAAGGCTGCTATAAAGTCTCCCCGGAGCCTTCTCTTCTCCAGGCTGAACAACCCCAGCTCTCTCAGCCTCTCCTCATAGGAGAGGTGCTCCAGCCCTCGGATCAACTTCATGGGCCTCCTCTGGACTCCCTCCAACAGGTCCACATGCTTCTTACATTGGGGGCCCCAGAGCTGGATGCAGTACTCCAGGTGGGGTCTCATGAGAGTGTAGTAGAGGGGGAAGATGACCTCTCTCAACCTGCTGGTTGTGCTTTGTTTGATGCAGCCCATGATACAGTTGGCTTTCTGGTAATAAATCAGTTTTCAGCTACATGCCACAAAAAGCATTTGATTTACGTAAATTATTTCAACTGCCAAAAAAAGTTAGTAAAGATTTTACAAATAAACTCAAATTTATACTATTTGAAAAGCCTTAAATCCATGCCTATGAGGTGTACCACATTAAGACATTTTCCTACAGCCTGTTCTGAAAAAAACACAGCACAAGCATCTGTTCAAACAACAGAGCAGAAGATGGGTTAGCACAGCTGATTCTCCTGCAGACATCTGCCTGCCCCCACCTCCTACAGCAGGCTTTACTTCAGATCTGCAAAGCCTTAGCTCAAAGAAGTGTCCTTAGCAGCATTAGGTGTCTGACATACTGTTAGCTTCCAATTCCAAAATAACAACTACTAATTAAGAGATCTATATGCTGTTGAAGGCACCCAGACCCCCCGGAGAATTAAGAGCCTGCACTTTCATAGAGTGCTTAGCAGGGAAACTTTGTCATTTCTATCCTGCCTAATTTGTATTAAGTCACGTGAAGAGGAGTGTAGGTACTCTGCAGCCAGTGTGAGACACACTATTGCTTGTAAACATTTCAGGTGAGAAAACTATCACGATTGCAAACTAATTGTTTTCCTCAATCCAATGGTTTAACAGCTGAGCTGCTTCTGCAGCCACCAGCGGAGTATATTACAATAAATTTGTGACCTAATAAACTGGAGCTAATCTGAGATGTGAAGTAGTGCCTGAAATAAGCTTTGGGGTTTTGAAGTTCAGGGAACTGGATGTAGGAAACAGAGTCAAACTGACAGCTTGCTTAATGGTACATGCATTATGGAATGTTAAGAAAAAGAGTCACTGAAGTGTGCAAAGGCAACGTCTATCTACCTTTGCAACTTATGAGGGGGGGGAAAATACAAGCTGGCAAGGATTTTGATGGTGTCAAGTCATCAACCTTAAGATTTCCTCATCAGATTATTAAACAAGCAGGACATACATGAAGAATATTAGACACCTTTTACATATTACTAAATACACTGGAAAAGCATCCAAAAGAAAAACACATTTCTTTCATTACTATTACAAGCTTGATAAAAATAACATGCAATTGAGCACTGCTGGATATTTAGACCACAGAAACAAGTCAGAACATGTTTAATGCTCTGTGTAAGGTCTTCTTGCAATTGCTTTTCTTCTTCTGCATCAGGCGAGTAAGCACAGCCAAAGCAATACAGTATAACCTGTAGTAAGGTAGATGGCCTGCATGATCACAGAAGTTCCACTCATATATTGCTTTAAGACATTAAAACTTCCTACTTCAGAGACAAAACACCTAACTACGTCTGGTGTGGCCGATTAGAACAGAGGGTCACAATTCCACTGTTTAACATTTATACAATTCAGCAGGTTCCGGCTGCTTTGTTGCAAGTCAACATTTTGCTTACTATCAAATTACTTTCCAGAGACAGATCTAGAGAGTATAAATTTAGCATTTCAGCTTAAGTAGTAGTGATATACCTAAGCAATTGTTAGTCAAAGCTCAAGACAAATATTTTCAGTAAATAGTGCTACAAAGGAAAACTGATGAAAATAGTTTTAAAGAACTTTCATTTCATTTTTCTGAATCTCCTAAACGCAACAAAAATGGCCACTGTTTCCAAAGGTAAACCAACTAGAAGTTACTTCAGCTCTGAATGGCAGCATCTAGAGGGAGTGATGAAATCACTTCCATAAATATTTCAAGTAAGGTGTTTTGGCTGTAGTCCATTTAAACAAGTCCTAATATTTTCCTTAAAGTCAAGGTTAAACTAAAAGTACCTTCTCAAATTTACCTTGCGGTTAGTGTTTTCCTACTCTTAAAAAAAATAAATCTGAATGTGACAATGATTTGAAAATTGACTTCTGACCTCCCAGTAAGGATACATATTATATACAATAATCAGAACACCAGAAAAACACCTGTGACATCCTGTGGTGTCGTGCTGCAAATATGACCACACAGCTCTCACATGGCACAAAACAGGCATGCTTCTACATACATTAAGTGTCAAAGAGCAAAGGCGTCACCACCTCTCTGCCTCCCCTACAACTGACTGGAAACAGGCAGGCAGCAGCTTTCAAAACTCAGTTCTGCCTCCCTGCAAGATGGAGAGCCTGAAGAACCATTATAAAACTGGAATCCTTTTTTTCCAAGCGGAGATAAAATGCATTTAGAAGGGATGAGTATGCTTTTGAAAGAGGGAATGCCTGCCCGGGAGAAAAAGAGGAAGGTGTATCACAAGATAAAAAGTCATACCAGTTAATAACTGCAAAACCACAGTTACTTAGCATTAGTTGACTGTCAGTGCCTACCAAATATTCAGGTAGTGAAATTGTAAAGAGCGGATACTGTAGCGTTTCCCGCATTTTGCAGCAGCAGCCTGGGATGACTGCTGCTCATCAGCAGCCGTCAAACTGCTTGTGAGCTGCTGATACCAGCTGCTCCTTGGTAACTACAATTTAAAGTAACCCATAAGCACACACCAAAATTAGCTGCTGCAAAAATCAGTTATCATTCAGCAGCTGATGAGCACAGACTAATGCATGCAGATTCTTTACAGCCTGATCAACAGTGCAAGAGCAGCAAGTGCAACAGGACATCAGTATATCATACAGCGCCTGCTCCACTCTGCAACAGAACACGGATTTACACAGAGGTCACAAGGCTGTGACAATTTAACATTTTCTTGCAAACTTTGTGTAGGAGAACTGAAGGAGTAACAATAAGTTCATTAGCTTAGCCTTAGTAAAAAGCTCCTTGCATTCAATATTTTGAAGTGATCAAGCATAAACGTTTGAATGTAAGCATTGATCATGTGCTTAATCCTACAGAAATTCAGATTGTCACCAAAAAAAGCAAAGTCTCATCTCTGTTCCTCAAGCTGACACTAGCACTTGCGTGGCCAGCCTTCTTACAGAGTTCATCAGCCTGAAGGGTTTCTGACAACCAGTTAGTTTTCACTGGGATCAGTCCCCACTCCCTCTTGTTCAGAGTTAGCACAAGTATCACTGCCGACACAAGAAGGAAGCAAGGACAGGTACCTGAGTGAGGACGGGGCCCTCCCACACCACACCAACTTAAAGCAGCAATGAAAACTATACCCTTAGTCATGTTCATATTTAACACACTCAAGTAATAGCTATGCTGCCAGTTACAAAGTACAGCTCTGCAAATGACAAAATATTTAGTTGAATTGCAGACTGTTACACTGAATGTTGAAAAGGTACCCATTCATGCCTGTAGGTAGGCTTTCATCCTCACCTGAAGAGGAAAGCAACTCTGAACATGTACAAGGAAACTGCTTCTTCTGAATTTTAAATTCAGGTTGGTTTTTACTTATCATACAACAGTAGCTGAAGAAGCCGCAACCCAACTGTTTATTGGGAAAGAGGATTCCAGCACAGTACTTGAACTTTTCCTTAGAAAACAAATTACTTTAGAAATTTTTAAAGTGAACTCAAGATTCAGACTGTTCATAAAAATCAGTTCTGTGCAAACCAGAATCTTGCTGTTTTCCCTCACTCACCCATAATGTCATGATTTGCCATCTTCAACAAGAATGTGGAATGTGCCATGGGGAATGTTTCCGTTTTCACAACTTGTATTGGTGAAGCTATAAACTTAAAACAAAACTCACAAAGAATCCACGCAAGCTGCAGAAAAAGAAGTTTCCCTCGTTTCACCTCTTATCACTTATAAATAAAAAGTAAAAAAACTCAAGTTCTACAATGGCAATAATTTCAGTTATTAAGTAGTAATTAGATTATTTATTTAGTATCACTTATCATTGTAACTGCCCAGCATTAACAAATGTAATAAAGGAGCTCAGAGTAGACAATTCTTATTTTGAGAAAACATACAAAAATCACAAGTTTTATATTAAAAACTCTGTTGCAAGTATATACAAAATAATTATTAAAGCATTTGGTTCACACAGCGCTGCTGTAAGTCATGAAATCAACTACTTGATCCAAGAGTCAGTGCTAGAAATGGGCGCCTGGGCAACCATTTCAAATTTGTCTGCTTGGGGACACAGATAGAACAACAGAGAGTTTGTCAGTATTCATTACAAAGTTGGAACCATAAGGTAAAAGGAAAGGAAGCTATTAACCCAAAGAGAAAAAGACTTCAATGATGCTAAGTTCCTTGCATTGTCCCATTAAACTACTACTATTGTTCAGTGACAGAACCACATTTAGAATCTAAGTGGCAGCAGTGTTCATTCACATTAGTTTGTCTGTTCTCTCTAAAAACTCCTAAAGCGCAGATGGTTTTCTTGGGACTTTGAAGTCCATTTAGACACCCACCAATCCCAATTCCAAAAAGCCAGAAACAACGACTTCCTGTTACAACTCGGAGTTTAAACTGATGACCTGAAGAAAAGCAACCTGCAGTTTGTGAACCCCAAGTCATCTAAGCCCATTATATACTGCTGCCAACCCATATTTAAATGTAACCACGTTTTGTAACCAAGAATAACCAAACTAACTCCATTCTTAACTACAGTACAAAATCTGAAGTAATACTGTGAAATATTTGTTAGCTCTTGGAAAGGTGCCCAAAAGCATGACCTTTATTAATACTTTAGACTCTGTATTCCACTCAGTTCATCATCCAGCAAATACGACTCAAAAAAGAGACAACATCACGTCGTGCACAGTTGAATATTGAAATGGTTGCAGCCAAGTGGTGTATGTTCCCCTCCTCACCCAGTCACTCAGTTGTGAAAGAATTGCTCAGAATTTCTGAGGTTCAAACACAGTCAGTTCTTTCCCATCATATAACTCTTGCAGTTGGTTTGACTCATATTTTAGGGAGGGTTTTTCAATTTGCATCCCAGGCTCCAGAGCATTCTGTCCAACTATTTTAAGGTTCACAGCTTTTATTTTCCAGGTATTCTCCTTAACAGGACAGCTAATGAGTCCAAAAATTTGTTCAAAGATGCCCAAACAAGTGTTGTCTCTATGTACCGTGCCAGCCACTGCTACCAGTACTAACCCATGTCGAGACATGGTACATTTCAGTCCACTGGCATGCAAATTAGGGTTGAACAGAAGATATTCTTCTTTAACCAACGAGAGGAGACGAAGGCTCACCATTTCTGCACCAACATATTCTTCCATGTTTTTTTCTAATGTGTTGTAACAGAACTTCATTTTAGCATCTTCCCAAAAATGCTGTGGTCCCCATCCTTCTTCAGATTTTGCTCCCAAGGGATGCTGAGAATTCAGGAGTTCAAAGAACCATTGACAGAATTCCTCTCCTAGATCACGAATGGCATCTTGTGGTGACTTTTGTCTCTCTCCGTGACTCTGCAATCAAGCACATTTTTTTTCTTAGAACTATTTAGCCTTAACGTGCGAGATTACCATTTAGAACAACATAAAATCGTGTAAATACTTATTTTAAACATTTTAAGTGTTCTTTAAATGTTCCAAGACAGAGTGCCTGAAGGAAAACAATAAAGTAAAATCTCTTTTATTTTTAAGATGATTATCTTATCTAGCAAATCAGAGTAGGTTATTTGAATTACAGTTAGAATAGTCCTTCAGTTTTGTCTTGGTCTACAATTTATAAACAAAGAGGAAAATCCTGGCTCTACTGAAGAAGGGCAGGGAGGGATTTTTGAACTACTTCCATGAGACCATGATTCTCACACTGACAAAACTCCTGCTGAGCAAAAAGTAGCTGGGTTAGTAACTTTTCACTGGCCTTCACATTTCCAAAAGAAGGTTACAGAAAAACAAGAAAGATACAGACTTAACCTGAAAAGCTAATTTCATATTAAGGCATAGCAATTTCCCAAAAAGTGCTTATAAATAAGCGATTATGTTGACATGTTTTTCCCGTTTCATGTTGCCTTCAGTCTCTTTTAATCTGGTGAATTGTGTTGGTCTCTGCACCTTCATATAGCTGATAAAAACCAGTAGGACTTATTGGGAAGTCACCTTTTGAATATGCGTTTCCTAATACCTGAAGCTGACAGAGTACTTCTGCTTTATGGAGGCATTTTACCTATGTCAGTGGAATATGCCAACAAAATGCACAACTAACCCTGGGAGAGCTGAAACTCAAAGAATTAATGTATTCCCCAGAACTTTTTCTCCACCAGATGACGTGCCTCAATTTAGCCCTGTTTGGCAGTAAGACTGCCAAAAGTCATCCAAAAGACACTTGGTCACTTTCATGAGTGATGTTTGTAGTCCTCACCATATTCCTAATAGTAAAAGAGCCCAAATCAAAGAAAACCATAACTTATGTTACCTTTGCTCCTCCAAAATAGACAAAAGTCTTGAGGAATCTCAGTTACTTTTCTAATTGGACAACTGATCACTTAAAACAGACTGAGGAAATATCACATTGGGATAGGAAGGCTGCAGGGATTTTCACACAGCAGCACAGGCTTACTCTGGGAATAAAGGTAACTCCATTCAGCCTGTCATAAAATCCTTTCTTCAGACTGTCATAAAATCTTTTGTTCAACACTGAATCTGATGAGAAAGTATTTTTAAGTAGTGAGACAAAGTAAACATTGCTAGCAAACAGCCAAACCTTCAAATAATAATTTGAAAAGGCTCAGTCAAAGATTCTTGTCATGTCCAGAAGCCTCAGAGAAGAATGAGTCAGTGAAAGAAAGCATGCAACTGAAAATACATCTTCCAATAGTTCCTCAATGGTTATGGACAAGTCACTTGTGCCCTTTTTTTCCTTGCTTTACAGAAAATGACACACACACACTCTCCTAAAATACATCTAAGATGTAGAGGGCTAAAAAATACTTCAAAAATATTTAGGTTTAATGATGGGTTGCTGAGACTGACAACAGAGTGGTGGGTATGAAGTTTTGAAGCCAAATTCACAGTAAGTAGCAAAAGCAAGTATCAGTGAAGAACCAATGGTCACGTTATTAAAACCGTATCAGAAGAGTGTGACAAACCACTCCACGTGTTGTATCACTACATATGTACTGCAACAAAGTAAGCAGTAAGAACAGTAAGATTTTTTTAGACACTATTATGGGTCAAGCTAAGAAAAAAATAAATTTATTCCTTGCAACTGAATTCTTGGTACGTCTACAACTGTGTAAAAGAATAGCAAAACTTAAGGACAAACATTGAGGAAACAAGTTGCTTAGAAATTAGATATTTAAAACAGTTTTTTCAGTTGATTATAAAAACACATTTGGTTTACAAGACACTTCCTTCTAAAGGAAGTGTCACTGTAAAAGGCAACAATCGGATGCTCAAGTAGCAGTCCTGTGAGTCTATTTAATTTGTACATACGTAGTTTGTTTATCCTCTGCTTTCTCTTACTATAGGTAAGGGGTTTTTACGTATGAAAAATCACCCAAACTTTCCAATGTAAAGATACATGACCTCCAACTGTAAGGTGACATGTTTTTTGAACGAGAACTAAATGTACACTTATTTTGTAGGGCTTCTCGGTATTTGCAACTTGACAGCAAGACTTCTAGATGTAAATCAAATGTCAAGTTTGCTAACATCCAAGTCTAGTAAGTATTAAATTAAGTATGTTTTAAGTAAGTATTAAGTAATAAAGTATGAAACGTTCGGAGACTTTTATATAGAAATGCTGTATTTGTTTCACGATAAACTGTAATTAATTTCTAATTCTGTTATGTAGAACTGTTATCCATTTCTTCAAAATGGCCACAAGAATTCAGGGAAAATAAAGGCAAAGAATGTATGTGATAAATAAACCAGTTGAATTTCTCATTTTTTGTGAATGCGTTTGAAGTACTTTGGAGAATTACATTTACTTACCTTCAATCATAAAACTTTGCTACCATGTAATACTTGGGAAGTGATCTTGCAAGAGCAAAGTGTTTTTTTTTTTTCCAAAGTATGCACACAAAAAAAATTTTTTAAACAATTCTCAGCTAAATCATAATTCTCATCAGTTAATCCCTGACAGAAAGCTCAACGTAATAGGTTATCAACAACTACAGAGCTCTAACAGTCCAGGTGGTGGGGCTGTTGCCCATTAGGTCTCAAGTACAACACTTGAAAGAGCAAGGTGGCTATTTAGAACTACATGGTAAAGATCTGACACAAATAAAATACCGAAAGCTCATTACACCGCGAGGATTTGCTAAATGGCACAATTTTGAACTTCAAAGTAACCTGTAATTGCCAATACACATTTAGTTACACTATATTAAGTGTTACGAATACCAAGAGGGAAAAACAACACGGACCTGGCACTACTACAAACTTTACATTTCAATGATATAAAAATTCACTAAGTCCATTCTGCACTCTAATTGCAAGAGATAAGAAGGAAAACAGCTTACAGACCGTGCTATTTTGACTGCACTGTCTCTACAAGTAGATCAAGGCCACTTACCAAAAGGCAGTTTTCTCTCCATTCCCTCCCTCGTCCGCAACATTTTAGACAACAGTTTGACAGACATTTTTGCCTTATGATCTACTATCAAGAGCATCTCTTTGCTCTGCTCCGAGATGTGCCCTAACAATGGTATCGCTAGTGCCTGGTGTGCCTGGAGGATGACTGGATCCATCATAGTAAAAAATGACAAGAGGCTATCCAGGGTTTCTGTACCATTAACTCTGGGTTTAGTTGTCCTTGAATCCACAGAATTATTCGTGAATACCCTCTATTTTAGCTTACAGTACAACTTAAAAAATTAAAAGCATGGAGAAGACTTCGCACAGAGTTCAAATGTACTAATATACTTTGCAAGACAAAGCAGAAGACTGTGCTCTGCAAGTGATATGTTGGCACAGACACCTTTAAATGATGTGATTTTAAAACAAAAACCACAAACCAACCAAAATCAAACAAACCAAGAGTTAAAGAGATTCAGTACCTTCTTAAACACAGGTAAAGAGCCACATTTTGGATGTACATTAGAACACTTACACTGGTTACCCTTCAAAAGCAATGCTAAGCATCCTTAGGTCTTTCTGAAAGCAGCACTCACCTCTGCGTGTGGTTTTCTTTCCCCTGACTCTGAGGGATGTGTTGTGAGTTGCCCACTCCAGTACTGCTTTACACGATCAATAAGTAGTTGTTTCTCAGAGGAAGGAGGCACTGGAATTCCTTGTGCTGCCAAATACTTAAAAATTATTTCTCTATAGACTTTTCTGCGTTTCAAAAGTTCTTCTACGCTTTGGCTGTAAACCAAAATGGCACGAATGGCTTCTGCAAGTAAAGAAATTTAAGTTAGCTGTTGCTTCACTCATAATTGAAACCCAAACCTGACCAGCACCTCCAAATGCAATACAAGACAAGCCCAAGTGAAACGCAAAAACTTAAGTTTGTTTACAAACTGGTATCTGAACTAATCATCTTAGACACAGAAGATATCCAAAGACTTGGGAACACATTTAAAAAACAGTGCTGTTTTTCCTGAAGACCTTGCTACCTTGTAATCCTTACTTCCAGTATCAACGACTGCTTGTAACTTGTTATTATTTGAGCTTGATTAAAAGGATGCAGATTTTTCTTCCAAATGAAATTACCAATATTCTTCAAGTATTTGTAGCTGTTCAGAAACTTCAAGTGCTTCAAGAAGTATAAAGATTCTTGCACACAATGCATTTCACCTATACTTCCTGAGATGCAGCTAGACTTAACTTCAAAATACGTTCATTCAACAGGAAATCATTTAGGGCTTCCTGCTTTGTGTCACCATACAGCACTTTCACTTAGCAAAAGCTGAGCTTGGTTTCATTCTCCATTAGAAAAGCTCTGGGATATTTCAAAAGAAGCCATCCACCTCTCTTCTTGGAAGCAAGATTACACAGAGAAAGAAGAACCAGACAAATCTTTTATGGTTCTTCTGAATATGGAACGTGCATCTTAATTTCTGCATCAAATGGATAGTTCACATGATCTCCAAACTTGTCAGAGAACACATTGTTATTTTGAAGAAAATGAAAGTTTTCAAATGTTTCCCATGAACACAAAACTGACAGAAATACAGAGAGATAACTAAGGTAATCTCTGATTCCTCATATGCTGAACAAGAACTCTAGTACCAGAAGTTTCCAGTTTTTCAAACAACACACAGTAGTTTGCAAAAGTGAGGTTCCATCTAGGTTCCTGATGACTGATGGAAATGGAATTAGATCTGTTTTATTTCCACACTAATAAATAAATAAATGCCATGCATTGTAGCACAATGACACTGGAGTGTAACATTCAAAAAAATTCAGCTACAAGGCTCTGTGGCAAAATTAGGAAACATGACAAACTGAAATTCACTTTTAAAGTAGCCAGTTCTCACCTGAACCGAGGCTGGGTACTTAACATGTTACTGATAAAAACTGTAAGTTTAAACAAGAAGAGACTACTAGCAGAAGTAAAAAAAAAACAAACCAAAAAACAAAAAACAAACAAACAAACCCCACAAAACACCTTTTAATTTAACTGACAACCACTGCAAAAAGTAGATGAAAAAAAGAAATAATAAAGACTACAAGACCTTTTTAACAAGTGTGTTTGGAAAATCTTACAGGTCTGAGTTACATCACATGAAACATATTCAAGGTTTTTTGGATAAGTATATTTCAGGGCCATACACTGAATGGTCTCAGGTCACATACAAAATCAAGTTTTACGAAACAAATCTCAACATCTACAAAGTGATGAAGAACAGTGACACCTGAAAGTGCTCCATTCTACAAAGAAATAAGTTCAATATTTGATTTGTGTTTTACTCTTTCAAAACCTGAAAGCAAATGTCATTAACGCAAATAGCAAGAGACACTTGGCCAAAACAAACCCCAGACTCCCAGCAGCCAAACCCCAGTACCGCTCGGATGTACGCCAGCCCACTGCAGAAAAAGGCTCTCCCCAAATCTACGGCCCAACAGAAGGCAGCCGCACATGTCGGGCTGAGCCAACCCTCCCCCGGCCCGGCCAGCTCCAGCACACCGGCCTAGCTCGTCTCCCACTCCCCGGCCCACCGCTGTGAGCCGGCCCGGCCCGAAGCCAGCGGCGGCGGAGCAGGGACGCGTCCGCAGCCCTCGGCCTCGCCTCCTCGTCCGGCCCGGCTGTCTCCGCGCTGCCGCCAGGCCCACGGCCCGCCGGTGAAGGGCAGCACAGGGGCCGGCCGGCCGGGGAAAGGGAGGACAGAGGCCGGCTATAACATCCCGGCCGCGGGGCCAGGGAGGCCGCCGCAGGAATTCGCGGTCTCGTCACCGGCTCCGCGCACCTTGTCGGCCCTCCGGGTGCACCAGGCGGTTGGTGACGGTGTCCGTCAGCGCCATCAGCTCCTCGGTCTCGAGAAACTCCAGGAGCTGGCGGCACCCGGCCTGCTCCCGCTCGCTCAGCCCCAGCGACGCCATCGCCCGGCCTGGCCCGGCCCGCCGGAGCGGGCGGCGCTCCCCAAGCTGCAGCCCCTAGCAACGGCAGCTTCCCGGACGGCGCTCTAAACAGCCCCCCGTCCCCCCGTGCTCCCGGCAATCGGCACCGGGGGGGAATAGCGACTGGCACTAAGGTTCCTCCCGGGAGCCAGCGCCGCCGGCGAGAAGAGCGGCGAGGTCGGGCCGCAGGGCTCCTCCCGGCAACAGGAGAAACCGTTCCCGCGTGTCGGGCCCCGGCCCCGGCCGGGGACGGCCTCGGCCGGCCGTGGAGAGCCAAAGCCGGGCACAGGAAGGATCCAATGGCTGCAGCCCAGTCCACGGGCAAGGGAAAGTCACAAGAAAGTGAACTTTAATTATAAATCCCTCACATATATGATACATATATTTAAGTATCACACTTCCCTTCCATCAGATAGTGAATTTGTCATGCTCATTTTCTTCCCCCACCCCTTGAGCCAGTGCGGTATTGCTGTAAATTGCTGCGATCGCACCTGCCCCACATGGCTAGCGGTAGCTAGCTGGTGGCTTCCCCTCCTCACCCACCAGCCCAGGCGAGGAAGAAAAGGAGAAGGGAAAGTAGACCTCCCCCAGCTGTTTAACAACAGGTTTTCATCATTAAGGCAGAGCCAAGGCATGCAGTCTCGGTATTTCCAAGCAGCTCTCCAGGGCGACAGCCCCTGGAGAGGGAGGCCTGGCACAAGCCAGGCTCCCCACAAGACCAGGCTGTGCACAGCCACCACCCCTGGCTCCTGAGGAATAGCTCAGTGCTCCTACTAAAGTCGGGCAGATGCCCTCGAGTGTCAACAGCCTTTGGAAGTCAAGCTGTGGTAAGGTCTACGGCAGTGACTTCGGCTGGACTGACTGATCTGTGGATAGTGGAGATGCAGCCAGTGTGGTATGAAGTCTTCCACTCGTGACTGATGGAGCTCTTGGACAGCTGAGGAACTAACCGCAAGCAAGTTGCACGTGTCTGCAAGAGTAGAAAACCTGACAGCACAGCCCCCACCTGAGGAAAGGAAGTTCTATAAGCCAAAGCTGCTTCTCTTGAAGCTTGAGAGTCTTGAACCTTGTGCTGCTCCTCCACGTGGCAGTATTTTCTCAGTCAAGGGCAGAAAAAACCCAATCGTGGTCACTTGATGGGTTAAGGAGAGGAAAGAAAAAGGAGGAAAGATGAACAAAAAAGGAAACAGACGACAGCAGAAGCATCAGTTGAGCTAAGGACCATAAGCTACATGAGGGCTGGTGCTGAGAAAAACACAGGTGCAATTAGTCCTTGACCTCACTGTGGTGGAAAAAGGCAGGCACTTTCATCAAACCCATGCTTTAATACAGGTAGCATAAGGAGGCCACCTTTTGGTGCTAAAGCTACCTGTGGTTTCAAAAACAGGAAGACCTAGATTCTGTAAGGATACACAGACCATCGCTTGAAGACAGGAGTTAAAACTACTGGTGATGCCTTTGTGCAAAGATGTGACAAAACAACCCAACACTTCTTTATGGTAGGCTCTATTCAGATCTGTAATAATGAATGCCTGCCCTCAAGATCTCATAAACCTAAGACAGAACACCTACATGAACACAGAACACATCCCTACCCACCATGTTACACATACATTTGTTTTAGGTGATTGTTTCCTCTTTGAGGAAAAAAGCCTGTCTGTGCAGATCTCCCTAGTTCATCAGAAGGAAAACCAACACACATTCACAGCTGGAGTAATAGCTATTCTCTTGAGCTATAGCAATAAACACAAAATAAACCAGAAACAGCTGAACCAATATTGCTCATGAATTTTAAGTCTAACTTCCAGATAAAAATTCAGCCCTGTAACATCTGGAAAGATTCAACACAATAATGCTTACTGTCCGCTGTGCCAAATTTCCCCTCACGTGTATATTGATTTAATATTCTTTACGCAGTTAGAGCAGCATCTAACAGGTTCTATTAACAAGATCAGCCTCATATATAATATACATGCTGTTGCCATACAGCTATTGCGCCATTCTGTAAGACCAGTTACTTGTGTGTTCTTCATGTAAAAGACAGACCTCCCACCATAATATGCAGTACAGAATTCTGCATATCCATATTAGAGTTTACAAAGCAAAATTAGTTCATGAAAAATGGGACAACCTCCATGCCACTGAGGTAGTTTTGCTGCTGAAATCTTGAATTTCTTAAAATTAATCCTGCAAGATTAAAATTCTAAAATGCATCCAAGAAATATAAATGACCCTTCACTTCATTTTGCTTACATTTAAATAAACCTATTTAGATTTGCAGCCTTCAGGGGAATAATAGCTAACCGAATATTCTAGAATTCAGGAAAAAAATCAAGATGCCATTTTAAAAATTAGATTATTTTGGCATGTTTTCTGTGTTTTCAGTGAATTTTTTTTTTTTTTTTGGCAGATTGCCTTAGAATGGTCACATTGCCGTTAATCCTGAGCGAAGAAAAATGCATTGTCATCACAGAGATTGGAAAGCCTCTTTAATGTTCAGATCTGGTCTTTCCTATCACTCAGAATTCCCTATAGAGTTTTCATTTAAACTTTCAAAATCGACTTTGATCATTGACAAGGAATATAAACTGGCATTCCTAAAGGGGAAGAAACAGGAAAATTATTATCCTATATAAACAAAAGGTGAATAGAACTCTTGTAACATTAAACTGCAGTTGTAACTCAAGGAGTCACTAAAAGCGAACCTCTCTCCCCATTCCACTACCCCCCCTGCCCTATTCAGAATTTTATTTACTGCAAATTAGATCCCTAAGAAGTCAACCGTCCTCTCATTTCTACGAGCACAGTGGAGAAGTCGGGCACAGAGACAGAAAATACTGGATTTAATGATACTGATACACAGGAATATAGCTTCAGACAGTGCTAGATGCTTTAGGTCACATAGGCACTGCTCTGACACCAGCAAGGCAGCACAAAATATATCCAAGGTTATTTAGATGGCAGGTACTGAACTTAACCAAAATACCAGTTACAGATTTTTTTCTCCTTCCTTTGAAAGCTAAGTTGAATCATAGAATCATAGAATAGTTTCGGTTGGAAAGGACCTTGAAGATCATCGAGTTCCAACCTCCCTGCCATAGACAGGGACACCTCCCACTAGACCAGATTGCCCAAGGCCACGTCCAGCCTGGCCTTGAACACCTCCAGGGATGGGGCCTCAACAACCTCTCTGGGCAACCTGTTCCAGTGCCTCACCACCCTCAAAGTGAACAACTTCTTCCTAATGTTTAATCTAAGCCTGCCCTCTTCCAGTTTAAAGCCATTCCCCCTCATCCTATCACTACATGCCCCAGTAAACAGTCCTTCCCCAGCTCTCCTGTAGGCCCCCTTTAGGTACTGGAAGGCTGCAATAAGATCTCCCCGGAGCCTCCTCTTCTCCAGGCTGAACAACCCCAACTCGCTCAGCCTCTCCTCATAGCAGAGGTGCTCCAACCCTCGGATTATCCTTGTGGCTCTCCTCTGGACCCGCTCTAGCAGGTCCATGACCTTCTTTTGTTGGGGACTCCAGAGCTGGACGCAGTACTCCAGGTGGGGTCTCACGAGAGTGGAGCAGAGGGACAGAATCACCTCCCCTGACCTGCTGGCCACACTTCTTTTGATGCAGCCCATATAAATGAGAAATTGCTGACTATAACAGCAGCAAACAGATACAAATTTTACAGTAATCTGTAGAAGTAGCTGTTTTATAGGTGGGGCCAGTCATAAACTATAACTTAAGGATATTTACACACATACTTAAATGACACTAGCCATTTTATTAACTCGTTTTACCACTGCTATCCTACACTAAATTTTCCAACAAGTTAGCTTATATAGTGTCAATTATGCTGATAGATGAAGACGATGTGTATGGCGTGAAAGAATATATCATAAAAACGGACAACAGTAGCTAGTTGCCATATGAAGCCCATTCATATGGCAACTAGCCCATTTAACTGTACCTCTCATTCAATTTCATTTCATAACCGTGAATTGATATTTTATACTTTCTACCTGCCATCATTGAGTTACTTTTTTTCTTACATAATTCTAATAGGAAAAAAATTGTTTCCAATATGACCTTTTCAACTTTCAACACACAAAATTCAAGTACTTAAAGTCACCTGTACACCAAACAACCTGAAAGTTGGCATTTGCCTTAAACTTACATAGAATATTTCAAGCACACTGGGGCAGCTCTTCATTCTATCCAGCCGCTTCTAATTGTTAGGTGCTTCCTTCATCCAGGCACCCCAACCACCCCTTGGGCTCAAGGCTCACTATATAGTCATCACAATCCAGATGTTTAACCCTGGACACCAACTTTTTCCTGCGCTGTTTACCAGCCACAATAACCTGCTGTGAAGTGGGCCACAGATGTGAAAACTTACAATGCTGCATTCGGTTACTAACTTCTGGTACTGTTCCACTGAAAAATTGTTACTTCTGCCTGAAATGTTAGCATGTCAAAGAAACTGAAATAATATCCAGGGCATAAAAGTTTACATTTGGTATGTTAATATATTTTGCAATGAATTTATCAAAGGGCTTATGTGTACATTGCCATTTTGATAAATATTTGATAAATATTTTGCCTGCAAAATAGGTACTATGCCATAGGACCAGAGATTTGAGAACCCTTATACTTATGTCCAAACTTTGTGATTTTCTTATGCAAGGAACTTGTCAAAATTATACAAAGTAGAAAATTAAGATAAGCTTTAAGTCAAAGGTTACACGAAAAAATCACCGTTAAAAGTTTTGCAAAAACAGTAAAAATCCATGATCAAAGAGCATTAAGAATTTAGAGGACTGAATAATAAATCTAAATGATCCAGCATTTTCAAATGACAGCACTTAATATTTTGAAGCAAAAGAAAAAACTAATTACACTGTCTTTATCACTGGACTCCAGCAATCAATCAAGGGGACTAAACAAAGCAATGGAAACAAGTGTATCACACTAGAGGTTACTATCTCTATTAGCAGCACGATCAGAAACAAACATAAGCTCATACAGTGCAACAACTGAGGCTCAGCTCTGTGTTTTAGTGCCAACCGATCTTCCTCGGAGGTTTAGGCCAGCGCTTGGTACTCAAAACACAGGGCTGCTGCAGATCTTCAACAATTTTACGCTGGAGAAAGACAAACAAATAGAAACAGAGGAATCTTACAGCTGCTGCACCCAGACCTGTTTGTGGTGCCAAGTTTGGCTTCCAAGCCTGACACAATAGCTTTAAAGGGGTTAACAGCCACCATATTTTCTAGTCATTTTCCCCCAGGGGTAAACACCATACCAGCCACTAAAATGAACATGTCCATAGTTGTTTGGTGTTTTTTTTTTTCTCTTTTAAACACCATATACAACTTCCTCTTGCAAGCTTTAACATTGTCCTTCCAACCACTACCACGTCCACCTCTGCCCTGCCAGCCTTATGCCATTCTCCATCTGCACGTTAAAAACCACTACATGAGCCCTCCGTTACCAGGTCAGAGACCTCACAGGCCTGTCCTGCGCCGAGATCTGGGCTGATCACTGAGCAGATCCCCATTTCCGCATGGGTTCCGATTTCCCCTTTATGGGGGAACGTATCATCTGAACAATACATGATGCTTGTAAATTACATAGGCACATGCACTAAATACAAAGCCTGGTTCCCAGTGCACCTGGCTGACTATTTAAATAAATGATCTTAAAGCTGCCAGTGTTTTGAAGCTGGTCAGTGCTAGTCAAACCCGAGGATGGACTGCTGGGTGTCTGAGTTTCAAATGCTGATGGAAGCTTTTTCTGCAGTAGGTGTGTTCTTCAGACGTCTCACACTGGTGACCAAAAAAGCTATTCCTCTCCCTCACACAGACATACTTCTCTCTTCAGCAGTTATCTATTTGTAAAGAATCTGTAATACTATTAAGACTTTTTGAATACTTAGTTAACTGAAAGCTCCCAAATTTACCACAGCAGGAAAGTTAATTAACTAAAAGGAAGGACAGGGAGGGGGAGAGAGACAGCAGTTCTGTGTTAATGACCCTGGTACAATCCTGGGTATTCTTGGATATACTTCAACAGATTTAGTCCATTCAAATCCAAATATCCACACACCTGGAACATCAAGACCTAGCAGCTGTGCAACAATCATACACCAAACATAACATGGTAACCATAAACATTACAGCAGTACTTTCAGAGTGGTTCCCCAAAGGACAAGATCAATTTCTACCAACAACAAAGACAATGTTTTATTGAACAAATCTATGTACAGTACAAAAAAGTTTTTAAAATGAAACACTACTGTTGATTTATTGCAGTTTGATGGCTCAGTTTTAATTTGTACTCTTATATAAAATGCAAAGTAAAATAATTTAACATTCAACAAGGAAGCACAAATTTCCTTTCTTGCTGAACCTGTAACAGCTTTTACAAATTAACAGAGTCCCAAAATGCATACACTGCATTTAATCAGAAAGGTGTTATACAGTACCAAATAAATTAAGAAAATAGTAACACTACCACCCCCCCTTTAAGTCTTTTGTCCATACCACTGGTGTTAAACAATAAAAGAAATGAGTACAGCTGAACCTTCAATGTGATATTAAAATCACAAAATTTAATGTTATAAATTATCCAAACTATACAATTTATATAGTTTTAATGAATATGGCTAAATAACCAAAGTACCAGTGACCTTTCCCCACAGATATGACCACTTTCAACCTACTTTCCGTATTTTATTATTATTTTTTTGTGAAAGGTGCCTACCAAGCGGCAACTCTTTGAAAATTAGAACTTACATGACCTTTACAGTGAACTGCAATCGGGTTAGAGTAGACAGTCTTAAAAGGAAAGTCTAAATCCAAGTTATAGCCACCTGAAGGAACGTTATTAGAATACGATTATCAGCAATGAAATGCACAAACTTTGATCCAACAAAGCTCCTCAGCTCATGTATAACTTCAGGCAGCTTGAAGATATTTGCATGCTTACATTACACATGTACTTCAGTATTTATTGAATCAAACTGATACATCTTGAAGAAGTATTTCCAATTATATCATACAATGCTTAATGCCTGGGAAAAAAAAACACTTTCAGTTCTAGATTTGGAACCTTTTTCAGCCCTAGAAGTTGCAGGCTTAGTATAGGGTAATACTCAACATAGTAAAGAATGCTTAAAAAGCACGTAGAATTATTCCCCATACATTATAAGTATCTTTTTGCTCCTAATTAAAGTTGCTTGATACTGCAACTATCTGAGAATACCAACAGGTATCAGAGAGTAGTTTAAAGAAAATGCAATGTCTTTTGAAGTAAAAATCATTATTAAAACAAAAGTGTTACCACCCACTTGCTACTTCAGGTCAATTTAGCATATTTCTGACAGGTGTTGGGTGATGCTAATGTTCACCTATGTAAGAATTCAGTTTTCCAGTTCTCCAAAGTGTATATACTGAACACATGGTATAAACAAATGGTGGTGTCCAAGAAAAGCATTTTTGAACAAAAATTATTTTAATGCAGGTACAAAAAATTATGGTCACAGTTTATGCATGTACATAGATGCATTTTTCTACACACTTAAACCAAAGAAAATACAAGTCTCGATCATGTTTTCAAAGCATCTTCAAACACATGGAGCTCCGGGAAAAGGCAAAAAAGCACCAAAGATTAAAGGTACATTTAAAAGACTTTACACCAACATTTTTTCATATCTACTGACTGAGTTTTCAGATTTTTAAAACTGTAATACTTTAAAATTAACCTTTTTTTTCCAAATATATTTCAGCAAATTTAACTAGATTAACAATGTTAAGCAAAGAAAGGGGAGCCTGGGAACATTCAAGATGATATCTGGGTCCTTAAAAATTAGTTGGTAACTTGAAAGCAAAAAATGTGAAAGTGCATTTGGCTGGTACGGTCCCCATTACATTTTCATTTAAAAACTTTTAATGTATTTATATATGTAAATATATATAGTGTGTGTATACATGTATATATAATGAATGATGCATTTAAATAATTTTTTTTGCAACTGCAAAAAAAATTCTTTGGTGCCTCAAATGTCATACAAAGCTCTGAAAGTGGGCCACTCATCTGTAATAATGTAATGCACACATACCTGTGATCATAATTTTATAACCTTTTATGTTAATCCAACTCAAAGTTAAGGCAAAAATTTTCTAGAATTCAAAAGAGTATGATTTTGAATTTGCGTTGGTTTTACCTCCTGGAGGTGAAAAGGAAGCAGAATTAATGCAAATATCTGTTTAATTTCACAGAGGATTATTAGCAGAGGCATTACTGAACTATTAAGTTTAAGTTCCAGAACTATGTAACAGCCTATTTTACAATAAAACCGTAGGTTTGCAAGTGTGAGCCATTGCTACAATGAACAGATCTTAATGTACCTCTTGAGTTTTTTACTCATTAGTCGTTACGTATCTATTGATTTAAACAAGTTGATCATCTTATGCCATACACGCACTGTGATGAACTAGGCAGCAAGCAAACTAGCTGAGCAGGAACAGTGGTCCTACATTTCTGTGATGACTCCATCTGTATACACCGATTTTCCACCCCTATACCTTCAGTGCCTGCAATCACATTAAAATTTTCAGCTACTCGCACAGAACCAGATCCCAAATAAAAGATTTTTAGGTGGCAAGACAGTATAAGATAAATTAGAGGATAAATTAGCACAGTAATGAGACAATGTACATTTGCCACACTTCTGTTTGGGGTGGGAAGACCAAAAACCACAACAGCATCTGTTTGGTTTCCAAGTGTCCTGTATTTTAATGTTACATATAGAGCTGAATGACTCAGATTTCCTGTCTTCACATTCTGATTGTTTCTATGAACAGTGAATTTTGGATAAAGTGCTTCACGTTTAAGTCTAATTCCTTCACTAACTTCTGGGAAAGGCTATCTTTTCAAGAGATGCTACTAGATATGGTTGTAATGTGTCCTAAGGTTGCGTTGATAGATGTTTTCTTTCTCTAGACAGTAAATAGGTCACAACTCGGTACTGTAACTACTTACCACCATTAAGCAACATCACATATGTAAAACAGGCTCTTCCTGATCTTTTTTCCCCCCAACTTGTCATGTGCTTTTTTTTTTTTAAACAGGAAGCCATCTCAAGTTCTTTTCAGTCATACCAACGGCTGAAGGACTAGAAGCTAGAAGATTAGTTTAACTCTGCCCTGTAATGCAAGCTTAACCCCCTTCACATTCTGCATTTGTTTAAATCTGCTTCTGTTAATATCCACACAATCTATGCATGTACTGCTTGTATTAGTCTTCCTGCACGTACAACAGATGTTTCATGGCACACTCTTAAAGTACGTTTTACCATAGCCTTGAAAAGGGTTTCTCTTACATGCCTCTGATTTCCACTGTGCATAATTTTCATACTTAGTATCACATCAACTTGCTTTTTCTTGTATGCTCTGTACTTCAAGCTTTTGGCTATTCGAGCATTCCATCCACCTTACATTTCTTTCTACATTCTTCTTTTTTGGATTCTTTTGGATAAGTTTATTAAATGAGCTCTGTGCTTTTGAGCAGATAATGGAATCACATACTCAAACTTTGAAAAATGAATGCATGTTCCTCTACACATTTCTTATCCATATTATAATAATGTAACACCTTCCTGAATGATTCCTTCCCAGCTGTGGGGATGGATATCCTTTAACCACACATTTTCCAATGAAAGCAGCTTTCAGAATTGGCTGGTTTTATTTCCATAAGGCAATTAACACCTCTGCTTTCTCCGCCTGCTCAACTGTGTGCCTTATTTCGCTTAAACATTCATGCTAGAAAGACTGTGCCGCTAAGCTTCAATCACACATTAGGAATGAACGTGGCTTTTCGGATAACTGGTACTTTGGGGATTTTGTAGCAACCTTTCTGGACTCAAGACCTGCAGAGCTCCTATTATTCCTCTGTGAGTTTTGTCTAGAAAATGTGCTTTGTCTTTATCAAGGTCATGTTTTTCTTTAGTAATTTGAGACTGCTTTATGATTAAGGCCAACTGGGGAACGAACTGATGCTTCTTCATGTAGTGTTTTCTTACACCACTCCTCGTTTGATACATTTTCCCACAACATTGAATCAGGCACCTGTAAAAGAAAATGCACTGGGATCAAAATGAAGACTAACCAATGTAAATCAGTCTTTAATCTGGAATACTGCTCATGTTTTTCAACATGTTTAGTTTCAAACATGCAAGGAAAGACAGATTGAATTACCCTCTTCTGTTCTACGAGAAGTTTTTTTCTATTAGAGTTGCCTATCAATTCTGACCTCTTTCTTATTCTGAACAGCATGTCCAATTTAACCTTCCAATTTAGCACAGTATTGTGATTTAATTGTCTAATTTCTAGCACACTACTATTGCTTAGAAGTCGTGTCTGTCTTATCTATTACATCAGCTTATTTACCTCCAAACAAATGAACCCAGAAAGACTGTAAGACTTACTTTCATCATCTGAATCGAATCCAAAGAGCGTCTGACACTTCTTTTGTGCAAGGTGAGCCTCAAGTGCTTCTGAATTACAGTAGATGGTCAAGCAGTTGCCACATCTAAATCTTTCTGTTGATTTGCTACAAAATTTATCTTGTTCAGAATGAGCATCTACTTCATCAGTCAAAAGTTTTCTACGTTTTGGCATGCTAATGTATCGTTCATCAAGATAACTTGGAGGCAATGGTCTAACATATGGTTTTGTTAAGATGACACCATATGAAGTATTCTCTGTTGTCTGATTTGGTTTAGAAGGTAATTGTGAGGCAGCAGCATTATTTTGTGGTATATCATGACAATTCTGTAAAACTGGTAACACTGACCCATTTTCTGTCCTTGTTTCATCTGCCACTCTGTCCAAAGGTATTTCTGATGACTTTGATGATGTCTGATCTAGGTCACTGTGCCCATTGACTAGTTGGTCACTAACAACATTACAGTTTTCAGAATTTGGCTGTAACACAGGTGCCTTTTGGTCTATCAAACTTAAAACTGTAGCGTTACCCTCAGATGAACTTTCATTTCCATTGTGAATTACATTATTTGCTTTCTTCTCAACACTTTGAATATATGTCTTTGGTTCTGTAGAATCCTTCCTTGACTTCCAAGTTGGAATTGGTAAATCTACAGTTTCTTTTTCATTAATAGATTCATCATCATCTTGGTAACTACAAAGTTCTGAAGGATCATCTGAAGAGTCTTTTTCACTTGCATCTTCTGAACATTCTAGTGTTTTGTTTAAATAATGCTGAGCCTCATGTTCATACAGCAAAGGGAGCTCCTCAAATAGCTCACAGCACTCTGCAAAATTGCATCGAGCTTTAAAAACACTATGACTTTTTGTATGTTCTGCAAGCTCAGTTGACAGCTTAAATCTCTGATTACAATTAAAGTGTAAACAAAAGTAAACATTTGGATACACATGTCTCTTCAGGTGGTCTATAAAATGTTGGGAATCAGCAAATTTTCTCTGGCAGAATCGACATTTTCCTTTATTCCATTTCATTATATGCTGCTGCACCTTCAAATCAGTTGGATGAGCTTTTCTTGCATGTTTATTGAGGAATCTTATCTTTTTAAACACTCTAGCACAACCATTAGCAGGGCACTTAAAGCTTCCTTCCTCATCCATCGCATCAATGTCTTTTTGAGGGCAAAAAGCTCCATTTGCTTTATGCAGAATAGGTGACTCTTTACTGGAGCTCTCATCATCTTCAGGCAAACTTTCTGTACTTAAAGCATCAGGAACATTGTTAAAACAGCTGTCACTACTATTTTCAGTAGCATCATCCTGGTCACTTAGATGGTTTTCCACTGCATCAAATACCTGTTCTGCATTGTCCTCCTCCACTTGGACCACCTGGTCAGCACTTGGAACTACTGCAGTCTCTGGTTCATTATCTTTGGAACCATCAGAGTTCCCGTTTTCAAGAGATGGAGAAACATCAGAACATTCTAGTTCATTAAGAGCAGGAGTCCGCTGACCAGCCTCAAGAACTGCAGCAAGATGTTGCCTTTCTATCTTCCTGACATGATTCTTTAAGTGCTTCAGCATAAGTCCTCTTTGCCTGAACTTTCTGGTGCAAAGTACACAAGAAAAACTGCCCTTTTTTTGGTGAGCTTGTGCATGTTTCACAATGTGACCACCAAGAAATTCCTTGTTGCATATCACACAGCGGTGCCTTGGTTCAGTTTGATCTAACATTTTAGATGCCTCAAGAGCTTCATGGTTCTTTTTGGCATTACCTTTGGACTGGGATTCGGAGAGGTCTTCAGGGTCAAGCTCCCCATTGCTTACATCTGTTAAACAGACACGTTCCTCACTCAGAGCCCTATACTCTGCTGTCTTCTCTGTATTTGCAGTAGAGTTTTCCAGTGTACTTTCACTTAAGCCAACGAAAGCTTTATCCCCCAATAATGCTAAACAATTCTGTTTGATCATCAAGAAATTCCAAAACTCAGGATCAAAAAACAAACCTTTTTTCAAAATTGGAAGCAATTCAAAACGGACACGGTTTTGAACAGAACTAGTGCACTCATTGTATTCTTCATCTGCACATTTATATAAATGTTCAACAGTGTAGTAAGATTCCACGGTGCGCTCAAGAAAAAAGATTGAAAGAGCACAAATTCTGAGGATCTCCAAGTCATTTGGCAGAAAATGAGCAATTGCTTTATAAATAAGACTTTTCATGTTGGGATCTTCACGGAGGTCCAACTGTAGGGCACATCCACATATCTCCACACATATCTGAAGACCATCTTCACCAACCTGCAGAAAGGAAATTACAATGTACATATTTATAGAGTATGCATAATGATGTTTTCCTTACAGGCTTACAGAAGTCTACAGCTTAAAAGTAAAATAAAAAAACAACAGACCCTCAGAAAAAAAAAAAATATAAATCAACTAGTAGAAACAATGGCCAAACATCAATATCCCATGTATTGGTATTAATCTACTTCCAAAATAGTTCGGAGTTCAGAAAGCACCCTGCTAGTAAGCGTTGTCTAAAGAAACATAGATTTTAGAATAATGCTATATCAAGACTATAAAATACAGATACAAAAATGCTCAAAAATAACATCTAGTTTTCACTGACAGCTATACAGCTACTGTCAACAAAGCTTCGGATACTTTTGCCATGTGCAGTCCTATAGTTAAAGGCCATTAATTATTTGGGGATATAAAACAAGACTGCAGCAAATCGTACCTGATCTAGCAGTATCTTCTGTCTGCATCTTCATTACCTAGGCTGCTTCATATTATATTTGCATAGTTTCTCTATTTTATCCCTGATTAATTAATTTAATTTGCATTGCATAAAAATACTAACCATAAAACATTGCCCTCAATTTTGAACAATGACCACCGGGGAAACCATAACAACCCATGGCCAAGTATTCCAAAAGGCTTGACTTTCACAATTGACACACTATCCTTCCAACAAGTAGAATTCCTATTCCACACTTCATGACAGGGCTCCTAGCCTAAACATGTAATTCTGAGGGATGATCAGGAACATACAGCCCAACATGTAGCAGATTAGCGTAAAATGGATTTCAGAAAGTTTAGAAATAATTAATACCTACCTATATTTAAATGTGTGTTAACAAATACATACAATGCTCCATATGTAGTGGGTTATTAAAAAATAAGATCATTCAGATGCAAACACAAATAAAACTTTTTCATGTCACCACAAGTATTTCCGAATACATACTGAAATCAAAAACAGCAGCCAATCATTGCATTTAGAAGTTTACAGCAGCACTCATGACAAAATAATTTGTAATTCATTTAGGGCGTAGAATATGAAGGAGCTTTGTTCAGTTAAGGTTAAAGATAAAAAAACAACATTCGTCTGGAAACAACTTGCACTCCTGTCTGTGAAACATCTTTTGCAAGTGTTTGTATGGAAAAGTATAAGACTAACATCATCTGAAGCATGAAACAGCACACTTTTCTTAAGCAAAATTATGTCTTCTCCTATTTTAGTCTAGCTTTTCCTTTATGTTATATTAAGCACTTCTTCAGATTTGATTAGGCCTGGTGAAAGGATTCAGAACTTAACAAGGGTTAAAGGCAGATACAATGGCATTACACTGGTCATATTTCCTTAAGGAGCCAGGCTAAAAAAAAAAACACCAACCAATGCATCTTCCACATTACTTCATGTATTTATTATTAATTTGCCCATTCATTTATGGAGGATGACATTCCTCAAACTTACTGCAGACAGAAAGAAAAACTGAGAATTCGGTCAAAAAAAAAAAAAAGATCTTAAACACACACAACAGATCAAGGGCAATCATAATATTGAAACACATTCTGGAACCTGACAAAATTTTTTACATTAATACTGTGTACTTCCCTACCCCTTCTTAACTTTCCTCAAAAAGTAGCCATCACACAATATAAACATCACTTCTCTTTAACTAGTTACAAAAAGATTAGGGGTGGGGTAAAACGAACAAGCAAAACTTACTTCATCCTTAATGACTTTCATGAAAGGGAAAATTACTCTGACATTTGTAGCAATTCTTAAAAGCTGGTAGCACTGGTCAACAAATACTTGTTTTGACGGGTTAGATTTAAGCTGCAGTTTACTCCAAATGAAGATCAGGTCCCTATAAGAACAGAACAAAATACTTCAGTTCGATTGAGTTTTAGACATCTATCACTACGCATGATGTGTTATTAAGAACAACTATTTGCATATTCTGCAACTAAAACCATATTTGAGGGCGTAATACCAATCTAATTAACACCACAAGTGTACACAATGTGCACAATGGAAACTGCAACTTAATTACTTTGTTAAAGCGTTCAGGGTATCTCCTATCACTAAGCCAATTAAATATTCAGCAAAATATTAATGTATTCAGCTTAGTATCAGAGAACTGCATAATAAAATCAGATGTTACAACATCTAGACCTTAACGTCACAGGCAATAAAGATCAGGCTGAACAGCAAGCTCTGTGTGCTCTTGGGATTGTAACTTTCAGTGCAAGGATAAGGAGTCCTTCAGGAAAAGAAGTGTTTGAATGTGGAAAATGGAAGTGTTGTAGAAATCTAGCTTCTAATATCAACCATTGACAGGAAATACCGATGTTCTCTAGTTATGCATATTACAGCACAATTTTCTGTTTTTACTGCTGTCATCACTGGTCTTTCTACATCAAAGTATCAGGCTCTACAGCTATTCATACATCTCTATGATCTTCAGTCAAATAACATTTGACTGATACAAGGAAATATAAGAATAGATTGCTAGAGTCTGCAGCAGAGCTCCTGCACAGGTAATGTGTTTAGTCTATGAAATATAGATAATTGAAATTTACAGCCTGTAAGTTCTATACACTTTAATTCAGAGACTTGGAAAGGCAACTGGACTCAACTTTTAGTTATAAGAAACACAACTTACTCTCTGCTTTGATTCATTCTATTCCAGACCAAGCTATTTCAACACTAATCCCAGAGAATTTGAGAAAACTTGAATTATTCTTCTGAGAGATTAGTGGTTAAAGTGGCTTGCCATGTGTTCAGACAAATGCGATGGCTGGCACAAGGAAAGAACTGAAAAGGGAATGGAGAAAACTGGAAGTAGAAGGAACAGCTCCATGGGTGAAAAGCAAGCTGTTAAATCAGTTTAACCACCATTTGACTAGACCCTGATGTGAAATAGTATTTTAGTCTTATTCCACGTAGACACGGAGGCTTCTCCTCCTCAAGCACATTTCTGACTTTGATAATCGTTAAGGATTAAAGCATTCTTGAAGAGCTGATTGGACTTATTTCAACCACTTAAATGCTTTGGATACCAACTTTAATGCTGAAGTTAGCAGCACTTGAGATATTTCTGCGTCACTGACCACAACACAGATGACAAACTTGAGATAAAAAAAATACCTCTGCCTATGTTATTTGCTCGATTAGTATGGCATAGTGGTATAGTACTTAATGACACTTACTTCTTGGACAGTATAACTTAGTTGCCACCGAGGCCTGTGCTTAAATGATTACAGATCTGTGTTAGGGTAATTCAAATTGTTACCGTGAGATCACAGAACTTGCTACCTCTTTACTAGAGGCAAACAGGTATTCCAGCTTGTTAATACCCCACAAAATACCAAAATCATTGTCTGCTTCCATCAGCAACATAAGAGAATGGTTAAGCCCACCCTACATTAACTAGATCTAAAACCTTTGCTATTGTTAAGTAGAAAGTCTATCTTTCCTTGGGTATAGATAGTACACTTTACCAAAATGTTATCCAATTCACAAAAATTACCTAAAGGCCAAAGACTGATTGAACACGTGGGAAAAAAATCCTTGACTTATTGAATTTACAGCATAGGAACTGCTTGAAAACAGCCAAACCAGCATTTAAAAATTGCCTGGCAGAGAAGTCAAGCCATTCTGCTATGCCTGTTCCATCAAAATTTTGCCTGTTTTCCTGAAGAGACATCACTTTTCTATACTAGAAGGTCAGTAATCACATCATTATGGACTGATCTCTTACCAATACCTTGTACACAAACATTTCTAGCAAGACCAAGCACAGCTTGCTTTGTGATGAATTTGTAAGTGGGCTTTCACTTCAGAAAAATAATTCAGATCATCTGAATCTAGAATTTATTCTTAACTTCAATGAAAACCGTGAGAGTTTTGTTACGAGTCCAAAAGTCCATCTTCCTCTGAGATAATATGAGAGCTAACGGTTTCAGCTTGAAGATTTCATATAGGTTGCTTCACATGAAGCAGTAGCAAGTATCTGGTACTTACAGCTTTCTAATCTATTTTGATATCTTTGCTGGTAGTGTTTGCTGCTAAATCCCTGCTAGATCTGCAAGGTCCTCAATTCCAAACAAGGCAAGATGATTTATGTTGTGCTGAAGATATTAAAATCTTCTCTAGGGAAAAATACACGATGTATGGGTTAATTTAACCCAGCTCCTACTTCTTCAAAAATTTGGATTGCGGTATAGTTATGCTTTCACAAACTTCGTTCCAGTGTACATTTTTTATTAAGCATTACGCAGATTTCTCTTGTTTGGTACACAATTGTTAAGGCTCAGGATCTGTGAAGAATGAAACGGCTATTCTAGCTGCACAGATATAACTGCTCTGAACTCTTTCAAAGATCTTCAAGTTGTATTATTCTGAACAGAAGATTAAAATACTAAGTTGCCAAAATGGTTTCCTTGATAAACAGATATCAAACAGTAGTCTCTCCTGGAATTTCATATTTGACATCCACTTTGCCAGAACATAAGGACAGACGTCTTGTTTTGAATAGCAATTTTCAAAATGGATGATGGAAAACTTAATGATGAACTGGGTATGAGCAAGGTTAATATGTTACTACAGCAAAAGGTATAAAAAGTAGGTTTAATGCCAAATATTTAAAATGCATTTCTTAAAAGACTGTATCCCTAAAACAGAAAGCACTAACCATGTAACTAATACATGTAGGTTACATCTGCAAATTTCCTGATAAGTAAGAAGTCAGCAAGTACAGCATTTGAGCAGGAATCAGCAAAGCTGGCTTCCATTCCAAAGGTGGTCACTGGTCTCACACAAGCTCTGTACCTTTTTGGTTGAATTTCTTTATCTGTCCTATGGGAACAGTCATGCCCACCTTTATCTGGACAGACAATGAAAAATGCCACTAGGTATTGCCAATACATTGTATTATAAACATACGTCATAATCATAATTCCAGAGGTTTGGATTCAACGCAATCAATTACTCACGCAATAGTTAAGAAAAAATTTCATTAACAAACTAAGCATTATTATGTCTACCCTTCATTATTTCCTCAAGGAAAAAAAAAGGACACATCTTACATTTCAACTCCCTGAAATCTGGAAACAGGGAAATCCTATACAGATTCTGAACTCCATATTAAAGTTAGTTACACACATTAATAATTTGATCTCTCTTGATTGAATAAAAAACCCAAACCCAATCAAATTCTTGCTGACTAAGCCTTTTTGCTTCAACTACATAATCTAAGCAATTAAGCGTACTTTACCAAGGACTGCAGATGCTACTTTAGGTACAGAAATTATACAGGCTAAACAGAAGGATTATTTTCCTTAGCCATCTTTCAGTTCTCAGAATGACAAAATTTGTTTTGACAACTCTTTAGAAAATGCTTCTTAGCCATAGAAATGTCCAACTATCAAGCCGACTCAGTGTGTATGAAAACATTCTTACTTAAATTGTTTTCTAGAGGACCACCAATTATGTTGTGGCTCTGTTTATGAAGTAAAAGTTTGTATAACTTATAGCACATTTTCAGCATCATATATGTTCTCTTTTTACACACATTTGTGACATACTGCAGTTTAGTTATTGTAAGTTATAACTAGGAAGACAGCAAAATATCTGCATTGCCAGAGAGTCTACAGACTGCATATTATTACAATTTGCAAATAATAAATGCTATATTTATAGGTATTTACAGCCTAAAGTATGTAAAGGCTCACCCTTCTGTTTCTTTCAAACAATTAATAAGTGTTATGTACTGTGTAGGCTATCACTCTACACGATTGTGTGTAAAAAGGCAACAGGCATAACAGATGTACTAGGAACGTTTAAAAGTTACGTTAAAATGTTTTTATCTGGTATTTTAAACTTGAGCTATATCTCAAAGTTAGATGAGTTTCATTTTGGCAATAAGCATTTATTATCTGCTCAGCTGTTTCACCAGAAATAAAGTATTTACCATATACAATACATGTCCCCATTTTGAAGCTGTGGGACTAGGAACGATTCACATAGCTGTAAGGCTAAGGTAGTCTTCCCTTCTTTTTCAGTGTTGCAGATGATCTCAATTCCACTCTTGCAATCAGTCCTCAACAAGTGCTATACAATTAAAATAAAATCAATTTAGATAAATTTGCTAACATGAAATAAAAACCTATCAGACCTTGCTATATTAAAGAAGCTACTGAAAACTTCAGGAATTGCTATTAACGTAGGATTTATTTGGAATAGCTTTTGTGTAGGTCTGTAAATAGAGTTTTTGGAGATATTCAGAGCTCATACATATTTCTTAAAGTAATTACAACCATAATAATTATCTGAGAAATTAAAAGACTACACAAAAGCACTTCTTTTGCATGACAGTAGCTTGTTCTTAAAACAAGATTAAGAAAAGCATTGCTATCTAGTAAGTGGTATCAGTGGTAAAAGTAGGGACACATGCAGCTAGACTGTCATTTTACATACTGGGGCATCATTAAAAAAAACTTTAAGGCTAACAAAACTGTATAATGTACAAAACACTGGACTGACATCAATTAGGCTCAAGTGCTTTTGCAAAAATAATAGTCAATAGTAAGACAGTCAATACACTGAAGTTACAAAATATTAATGACTCAACTTATTTAGGGAATATATCTACAAGTGAACTTGACCAAAAAATTGCATTTAGGTCAACAAGATTTGTAGGCATTTAACATTTAACTTTTCAAAGTTTCAGCCAACATTAAGTTAAGCAACATGGGTGTAGTTGCCTCATTTTATGACATTTGGTTCTACAAAAACAGAGTTCTATATGCTCCTCTTGACAACTAGTACACAGTAAGTATAATGTACCACTTCATTAAAAAAAAAAGTATACTGACAAACAATACCTCCTGGAATAGCTGATCTTCTAATGGTGACATATAAAGACAGGTGAAAAGAGCTTGATGGAAATACAGATCTTTACTGATATCTGGATGATTTATGCAAGATTTGATAAGAGCCATTGCCTCAGGGATGCGTTCACAGGCAATAAGGTATCTGGCACGTAGTTCAAAGAACAGTGGATTTTCAGAGCTTAAATATTTGTTAACTGTACAGAAAAGAAAGATTTAAAAGCAATTAGAATATGAAGTCCAAACAACAAATATATTTAAATGTAATGTTGTTTTCACTAGTGCAAGGTCAACAAATAATATATATATATATAAAAAAGGCTCCACTAAAGAAGCTATCAAATATGAATTTAAATATCATCTAGAACCTGTCCTCCTGCTTGGAAACAGAAATTGTTATTTTTCTTATACCAGTAATCTAATTCAGTATTTTGTTTCTAATGGATTAACACGAGGTGCTGCAAAGGATTAGTAAAATATACACTATATAGAAGCAGATACCAGCACTTTTGAGAACGAAAAATCCCTCCTTTCTCAGCACTGGAATCGGAGCGATTGTCAGAAGTATAGGATCAACATCACTTCCAACACTATAACTGTTAATATTTAAAACAACTCAGGATACTCATTACCCATTAAATGGAAAAGCTCAGAGTGGTGAAAAAGTTAACTACAATTCACATGGTGTTGCTTTAGGTAGCTCTGAACACCTTGATTTTGCTTGGATAACTGGAAAATACACTTTTTCTTCCTCTAGAAGTGCTACTGAGCACAATTCTTACATCTAAGTTCCTAAATACCTTTAAATTCTAGCCCCATATTTCTGGATATCTGTTTTTCAGATCTTAAAGTTAACATTTAAATGAAATAATTTCAACTAAGATACTCAAAATACTTAACATTTAAGTAATTGGGAAATTATTAAATACACAGAAGACATGCTTTAGATCTGTATTATAACAGATCATACGGATTCTAGTATCTCTTAGGATTATAAATTAAAATATCACTCAATGCTACAAAATACAATAATGCTGCTTTTATTTGGAGAATAGTTTGCATCTCGTCAAGTAAGTGCATACTCTGAGGTGCTCATAGTGTGCTAACATTTATGTAATGTATTGGACAAAACGGCCTGATCTTCCTTTTATATTATTAACAGCTACCTTAAGAGTAAAAACCCCACAATTTCTACTGCATCCCCTGTAGTACTGTACAGTGTTTCACATTTTAGAAAAAGAAAAAAAGATTGTCAATTTAAAGTCAATGAAGGCTAGAAGCAAGCATGGGAATCTTATACCTTTGAAGGAACCTCTATTGAAAAAGTTACAAGCAACTTAAAGTGACACTTAAAAGAATTTAAAAAAATAAAGTGGTTACTGAAAACCACAATCTGAACAGCCAAGGGAAATTTTTTCCCTATACAAAAATATTACTTGTATAACAAGCTTTCACTTAAACTTCTTTTTTAAAAGGACACCTAGTTTGAGACATTCCTTATGCTCAGAAACAGAATTTCTCTAGCATCTTTATTTTTACATAAGCTAATAGTATTACATGCTAGTGAACACTTAAGTAATATTATTCAAGGTGATATAAGGTTTTATACAAGATTTGCTACTAGATGTAACGGTAAGGTCCACCATAAGAAAAGATCTCATTCTCACTGTCCATTAGCACTTCTGGGTACAAACTTAGTAAAGAAGACAAAGAAAAGCCAGTGTCTAACAGTGGTCATTAACTGCGAAAAAAGTGATCATACAGAACAATCCTGGAAGCCAACTAAAGGCCTCTCCTTTTTGGAATTAACATACTTAGGATAATAAACCCCATCATCGGTTTCATATACAAATATAACCCAGCAGATTACTGAATATTCACATTGAAAAATTAGGCCAGAAATATTTAGCTTTTGTTACGTGCTAATGTTAAGAAAATACTGCACATCTAACAACAGGCTGTAACATCCTTTTCCCTCAAACGAGCGGAAACCGCAGCCCACAATACAAGTTAACTTGTTATCACAGAATGGTTTAGGTTGGAAGGGACCTTGAAGATCATCGAGTTCCAACCCCCCTGCCATGGGCAGGGACACCTCCCACTAGATAGACCAGGGTGCCCAATGCCCCATCCAGCCTGGCCTTGAACATCTCCAGGGATGGGGCATCCATAATTTCTCCAGGCAACAGTTATACCATTCCCAGTTTCTGTGTGGGGAACTCTTAGGTCAGTATGCCCCTCTGCTCCATAAATGAGAATCCCACTTCTGACAGCATGAACTCCCAGGGAAGGGGGGGGTTGGGGGTGGGTGTCTCCTACATCCTCCAATGCTGGTTTTAAATAGACTGTGAGTTCCAGCTACACCACTGGCAGGATTGTGCTCCCTCCCTGTAGTGGAACACTCTCCTTTCCCAAGGCAGCATTTAAAGCTCTTCTAACCCCTCAAGCAAAAGACAACTGCTAACTATAGTAGCATTTAGCCAAGTCTGTGATACATTAAAAACAGCTCGGGAAAAACAACATCTATTCCTGTCCAGGCAGCATGTGCGGTGCTTTGCTTTAGAGCAATAGATGCCAACCATCAACTTAGAAACTAATTAACTGCTTACATCTGAGTGTATCTCTGCCTGCAATATTCTCTTCTAGATGTTCACAGTAGGACGCCTTATTCTCCCTAATCTGTTACAAGTTTATTGCTCCTATGTTTCAACCCTGCTTTTTTTTTTAAACCCAGAGATTGCCTTCCTTTTCAATTATCTCAAAAGAGACATCTCAAATTATACTACAATTCATGTAAAGACAGACACAGCGAGGTTTGTCTTGGCTTAAGCTTCTCTGTGTAATTAATGAATCCAAGACAGAATTATGTAGTTCACACAGTACGTATTTATCAAGCTGACTTTTGCAAGTAATGGTTGCAAAAGTCAGCAACCATTACTTTTCAGCAATTATAGGCAGTTTTCCTTATTTAAAATAGTGATCCCCAAGGGTACTATATGGCCAAGTTTCAAAATATATACCAAATACTGCCAGCCTATAAAGCAGCACAGAATGTTTGCTTTGTGTAAGACTCCACAAGAATCAGATTTTAGAGGAAGTGAGACAAGAAAGAAAAAGCTTCCAAAAGATACTATCTAAAATAAAATGTCATCACAAATGAGTTATGTCAAGGGAGCATGTGGGGCTATCAGAAGGTAAAAGGAGGAAGAAGAATACCTCAGAGGGGAAGGAGATGTGGCCTGAAACAAAATGATCGCCTAGTGACAAGAGGCAGCCCTCATTCCTACTCTGTGAAGTTAAAACTAAGTAAGAATCTTTAAACTGTTACCCATCATATAGAAGCTTCATGATGATCAGGGGTATCATTAAGGCAAAGGACTAAACTACTTCTTTGCTGGAGACCTAACTTCAGATCATGACCATCAAAACTTCTAGAGTTCATCACATGATACAGAACAAAACAAGGATAATCTTTGTTTTCATTTTGTTTCTGTAGGTATTTGACTAGAAGTTTATCAGATATATAATAAAATCATGAGTAAACTATGTTGCTCAAGTGCTTGCTTCACAAGAGAGACGAAACAACAAAGACTACCCACCTAATCATGTTAATTTGCTATCAAAATACTTTTTGTGATTAAGGAGGCAGCTCACTGAGCTGTTCTGACTTTATAGTCCTCTTCCTCCCTCTACAAAACCAGCACATTGTCATAAACACAGTAATGAATTTGGATCATGCATTACACCATAGTAACTAGAAAAGAACTAGTATTTTCTATCACTACCAAATAGAAACAACTTTTAAGAGGTCCTCTACGACCACTGCTAGCACATATGTCACATACGATGGTATTAAAGACTTTACTGTAGATTGGATATTTTCCCCTTATGAACTTTCATTAACATTCTGGTAATGTTTCTTTCCACGCACTGTTAAAAAATGCTGGTTTACTTTGCAGCCTGAACAGAAATCTTCCTCCTACTCCCAACATAAGGAATTACACATACGTAATGAGAAAGCAGCTACCAGGTGCAGTCACAGGCCTCACTCTACACAGAACCAAGAAATACCACAAGCTCAAGTATTTACAATTTAAAAGAAAAATTGAATGAGTCAGAGTACCATGAGACAGAACTACACATCAGGCCCTCCCCTGATCATGTTACTTCAGTAGCCTAACTGAAGTCAAGTCACTCTCCATGCTCTTTCAGGAGCTTAACACCTGATTTGGTAAATTTATTTTACAAGTAACTGCTCAGTAGCCTCTTGTGTCTGAATAATTTGATCTCTACGCTATAAAAGTGTACTACTAGCAACCACTAGCAAAGAAATTTAGTTTTCTTTCAAATAAAAAAAGGGACTGCTATGTTTTACTACAGAAAAATAGTAAATTGTATGCAAGGCCAGCTGACAACACCTGAGCCTAATTTCAAAAAAGTATATAATTCAACACATTTTTCAGTACTCTAAAAAAATTTATGTGGTAAATAAAGTACCTAAGTCCTGTGATACAGGCTTTGCTTTAAGAATTGCTTGTAATACTGGATCCTCCCATGGTCCACCATCTCGAATGATGCGAGTCACTAGTTCCAGGTTCATATTTCTGTATTTATTTAGAAGGTTCTGACATTCCTACACATAAAAAGAAAAACAATTAAGAAGAAGAAAAAAATGTTGACTAAAAATAAAGTTAGGCCATCTAAAAGATACAAATCAAGAAAACCCACACGTGTTTAAGTATTTCCTCAGTCAAAAATTCAAGCTACAAATTCTTTTATTGACCACGCCTACACAAAGCCCTAAAGCAACAACTTGGATTCACAGTAATACAACTGTGGAAGCCAGAGTGCTCATGCCTTCTATAGGCACACAGCAAGAGCCTGTCATTTGCATAACAATGCAAAACTGCCTTTCCTTGAATCAGAGATATTATTGCCATATGCTGTGGGAGAAGTCTTCACCTCACGCTACTCCGCACAGATTTAGACATGTTGTCACTGGATTTGTGATCCAGTCATGGTGTCTGAATTCTAAGAGGGCAAAACTGAATTAAGCCATGTGAGTCACCAGCCCTCAAGCAACCATTTTTTGCCAAATCTCTACATAACAGAAATTAACCTTGCCTAAAATAATCTGGAGTGGTTTAGCCACCCATGATTTTCACATATGCCAAGTTCCCTGCCCCCCCGTGTTATTTGCTGGTGAAAGTGTCAACATTAATATTCATCAACAGTAGAATTTTAATCACAAGAAAAAGGTATCTAATTTTGAAACAAAAAAAATGCAGCTGAAGAATGGCTTCTACACACATATAATTAACTTCTTCACATATGTTTTTTTTGCTGTAAATTCTTTTAGTTTCAACTCAGCTTTTTTCTTTTATATTCAGATTAATATAGTTGATGGTAAAAACTGTTTAAGTAACTGGAACAATAGTTTTCACTACCAGTTTGATTACACAATTGATTCAGAAATTCTTTGTCTAGAAAATTATGTAAAGATATCTTTTAATACATTCATTGTTTAAAAGTCAAGGCAATTGAGAATTGTAACACAACAGAACAGAGAAGAAAGTATTATACATCCCACTTTTTCCTAAATTCTTTCTTGTTCATGGACTGTTTTAGAAAAGTACTTATTGCAGGACTGCCAAAATGTCCTATTACTCTTATACAAGAGACCATACCCATTCCTGAGGCTCCTTGACCCCCTTCTTCCACCAATTCTAATCAAGCATGGAATTGCTGCTGATTTGATAATTAAGGTAAGCAGTGCTGACACATGAATTTGTAGCAGCCGTAACAAACAGGTATCAACATAAAAATAACACAGGGATAACTATTTCTCAAACTGCAGTCACATGATCAGTATTAACAGAAGAAACGACCCTGTTTTTCATCCTTTCCCTGCAACAAAGTTTCCTCTCATGGTGGCACAAGTGCTTGTGTTCCCATGCAGTGAATTCAACTCGCAAAAACAGTTCAGGTCAAAACGACTTATCTGGCAAAAAAAGGCAAGTTTTTAAATCCAGGATCATTTATGTTACACAGTTGTATACAGCCATACAAAACCTTGCCCCAGTCTCGCCAACAGTACAACAGTTTTAAACAATGCAAGTTTACGCTGACCTGAAGAGTTCATTGAGATAGAGCTTCAGCTTCAAATTTACTGTTTAAAACCGCAGGGGGAAACTTGAGGTTTCATGTCAAACTGGTACACAACACTGGATAACATTAAGTTCCAATTAGATAAAAACAAGCAAAGCTTCGCTCTTCTATATGGGAAATGCACAAAGTATGTCTTTAACAACATTGATATTACAACCAAAGAGAAATAAAAATGTACTAACAAATCAAATGGCTTTTCCTTCAAATATCTTTTTTTTTTTTAAACTTCGGGTAGAAATGTAAGCAAAGCAGCTACCTCCTTTCACTATAATGGCATGTTTCCTCCAGGCTAAATATCCACAAAAACGGTCTTTATATGTATTAAAATAATATTAAAGGTTTATATGAAAGTAGGCAACACTACCTGGATTGAACCTAAAATATCTTTCAAAGGATCTTCATAGAACTCATCTTTTCCAAAGAACAGCAGCAATTCAAAAAAACTCCTAAAAAACAGAAGTAGTGACAAGTCAACCAAACTAAAAATGTTCATTCAAAAAATGAAACTACTGTAAGTCTATTACTTTTCACAGCACTAAAACCAAAATTAAGAGTTTCATAAGTTCTAGACCCGTGCCCATGCCAGAGTCACACTAAAAAGTCTGGCTAATGCCCACGCCCTCTAAACACAAGTCTTACTTCAAAAACTTTATGTTGGTCTGATATTTCGTGCTGGATTTGTGCAGTTAGACTTCCCCACACACACCCCAAACGCATTTTTCATCAGGCATCAAGTCACAAATACAACACAGCTATAGATAAGCGAACAAGCCCAAACCAACAATGAAACAGATTATACTTAAGCACAACTTAAAATCCCTTCTGCCGCACCTTCTTCATAAGTTCAGGGACACAGACTCACAGTACCTGCCTGATCTTCTCCCTCAAGAACACTTATGTCCTCCATACTGCTGCTCCCCATTCACCATTACAAAAGTGAATCTTCCTCAAAAGCTTCCTCATTTGTCAGACATGCAGCAATTTTGAGGAAGAAAGAGGACAACTGTAAAACTACTATAGTGTATAAGGAGTTACAGTCAAGGAATAGTAATTTCACATGAATGCAGATTCCCAACAATTCTCTTTTTCAAGTATGGTAAGCACTTTATACTAACACACTTTATTCCATTTCGGTCTGTCTTGCCATAACACCCACTTGAAGCCTTTCTATGAAGATGTGGGTTTAAAGGTAATATTAACTTAATATTTCCAAATAAAAGCCTGTTGCTATTAATTTCGTATTTCCAAAAAAGCTTTTGAAGATTATTTTTAAAGAGAGAGCTTTTGTGCAATTATGCAAATGGCAGTTTATTGATCTTCTGTGTGGCATTCAAATGAATAGATAAAACTTCGATTTTACCACCAAGTTTTTAAGCAAATCAGGTCTATGTGCAACAACATGAATTCACATGTGTAACCTCCAAAGTAGTGGTGGATAAGGGAAAAAGTAGGACTAATCCTTTCAACAGCAGCCTAGATTCAGACTGATCTGTGGCTTCCACGTTTACCATCATTTTAAAATACTTCATCTAGCATTTTATTTATTTTTAATACAGTGACTGAGACAAACAATCCTGATAACAGAATCTGAGAGGTTGGTAAAAAGTAGCTTTTAAGAGCTCAAGTTAACTTAGGTCTTCGCTTACAGAAGCGTACTTCCAGATAATACCTGCAACTCAATTCAATCAGAAACTACATAGTTGGTTCCCATGGATCTGCAGACAGCTCCAGTGCACCTGCTATTGCTCTGCCCTAAGATTTTGACAAATTTAATTTGTGTTTGGGAAAAGCAACTACCGATTACTGCACTAACACAATCTGCAATTGCTGGCTGAGAAAGTCATGAGCAGCAGGCAATAACTGAGCGACTCAGAGGGAAAGATAGCACTGAAAGAACAACTGTGCATCTAGGGCATCTTAGAAACAGGACTGAATAGCAAAGGCTTTGGTCCCCTAACAGAAGAAAATATGAATAACTTTCTTTAAGATTATTCTAGATATTTTTCCCAAATGAACAGGGAGAATAAAAGGCAGAAAGTGAGAAGGCTGAAGATGACTCCTGAAAGAGGTTCCAGCACTCTTCCAACCTACAGTTTTTTGACTCAAGATCTTGCTGATGGCAATTTCTTTCCTGACTACAGTATTTAGTCTTTTGTTGCAACAGCTCTTAAAACAAAAGATTTTCATGAACAGCTGGACAATGAACTCTTCTACAGAACAATTAAATTCACTGCTGTTATCCCCAAATTTAAAGTCAATACATTTGCAGTTAACACTTAAAGTATTCCTACAGTATGTTTTGGTTTTAATAAAGCCATTTCAAAAGAAGTTAAGAGCAGCCTTAAAGCAATTTTTCCTCTCAATAACATTTTCAGAAATACCGTGCATTAAAACATCTTAATACTCACATAAACAAAATGAAGTTTTGTAGGGGAATAATATAAAAGTATCATAAAATTAGGTTTCCTTTAGATTATGCTGTAGTAATTTTTTTTCCTAACCAGTGATAAGCTATGCCAAAAATAGACCTAAAAAATTTAATACACACATTCGCTATGTTCAATGACATATTTTTTCTCCAGATTAGGACCTTGAATCCCAACTCAAATATGGAATGAAAAAACAACCAGTACCCAAATAAGTACTTTGTTCTGAAAAACATTATCTCATTTCATGTTAATAAACAAAACTTTGCAGCATACTTGACTCTCAGGAAAGGTCAGGCATGAGTCATGTCATGATCTGGAAAGCAGCCAAACTAGAACTTAAATAAGACAAAACTAGTTATACCAAATGATGCATGCACCCATTTTTATTTGCTTTGACTGATTTAAAGAGAATAGTATATTGAAAAAAAAATACTGGAAAATAACAGTGGACAAGTGTAAATTACAGTTTTCTTCCCTGTCAATGCACCTGCTCCACACTCTCATCAAACTAATAAAGGAAGCTATCAAAATATTTCTGTTTCGTCATCACCAGTCTCCATTCAGTTAAAATTACTATAGTCAATTCCAGCTTGGCCCTGTTAACTTAAACCAGTCTGCAGCATTGCACATCTACATTTACACCCATCCGTTTATAACAATGGTGCTTCTAGATTTATCACATCACTACTTTGACATTATTGGCATCAGAAGATTGCCTAAGAACACTAGTATGCTGGCACCATTATTAAAACTCCCTCATATTAACGGTAGTACAGATGTGGCTTCATTTGTTATGAACAGCAAGGTTAGTAAGTATAAGAAATGCAAACAGCCCCTGCTGTTAATAGTTTATTGTCTGGTTACCAAGGAAATGTTACTTGAATATGACAATACAGTCAGGCAGATTTTTGCTTTCCAAGAACCAAGACCGAATATACAGCAAACGTTCAAAAAAGAGATTCAAGCAAGGTTTCCCAGGAAACTGTGACTACTATTTCCCAGGATCCCTTTATGATATCATGTACAAAACTATCCCAGTGAGCAGAGTCAGAAGAAAACATAAGCTGGCATTCTAGAACGGAAGAAAATCTCAGTGAGTAAACCCAGCTCCAAAACCCAAGATAGACAAGGGTGACAGGAACTCAGCAATCAATTCACTCTTAGGTTATCAGGAAGTGACCACCCTATATATAACACACCTGAATTTCTACCTTTTTTCCTCACAAGCTTTGATATTTAAAAATATATGAAGTGTGGTTTGAACTTAATGAGGTGTTTTTTTCTATAAACTAGTGAAGAAAAAAAAAGAGGTCACCATGTTTTGATATAACTGCTAATCATTCTCTGATCCCTGAGTATTCCAGTTTTAAAAATCGTGATCTTCTGATTCCATAAATAGTTTCATGTCAAATAGTTTCACACACACAAAACAGTAAGTCTGTTTGGTGAAGTTTCACCAACACTTAAAGATAACAGATACTCTGTAATTGTACAGATAAAGCCTTGACTCCTACGTAATTAGGACTAATAGCTCAAGAACAGTAGAAAGGATAAGCAAGTCAGTCCTCCTGACGAAGTAAACTGAGAGGAAGACTAGGAGAGCATTCACTTCCAGTGACTAGATGAGGTGGGAGCGAGACATTTCCACACAAAATTCTGGACCGAGAAATCGAGCTGTATTCGAAAGTACCGTTCAACAAGAAAGCAGTTTAACAAGCTGGACAAATAAACCTGATTTACTCAAATCAAACTTGCAATAAAGCTAGCTTTTTAGGTTTTTGTCTCATCTGCTGAGAGAAGATCAAGTACACTGCATCTCAGCTAAGCACATGTAACTCAAAGATACTTTTTTTTTTTTTTTTGCTTCCATTCAACATTGAGGTTTTGAAACCTGAAAAGTAGGTTTTTAGAGCAAGAGAAAAAAAGGGGGACTTTTACTTACTACTGACCATTACCCTGACACTTTCAGCTTTCATGTGGGAAAACCACCAATGTATCAAGAAAATAAAGATTATAGCAAGATTTATGACCTAACATTCTGCAGTTCTTTATTAAGTTGAATATGGCTTTTGATCAGTTAACTGTATAGCAAGTCATTCCCATAAGTGTTTTGATGACTCAAACATAAAAATCCATTTTAAAATGGACTCGTTTATTAAGTACTACACAAAATTTATCTTTACGAACACTTAGCTTTTTACATCACTAGAAGTAGAACAGTAAAAACTTTAGATAACTTTTATTTACAATTTTGTGCCATCTAAGGTTGGTCTTCAAATACTCAAAAATAAGGTTTTCTAAAAAGAAGTCTGTATGGTGATCACTTACTGCTTTGGACTATTCGTTTTGCCAGAAAATCCTTATGACACAACGTTGTAATATCGAACTTAAATACTCAGCAAGGACATTAAAAGACCAAAGTAAATTCTTATTTTTGTATCCTCACTTAGCAATTCTTGGTTCCACGTAGCTAAGTCACCAGGTAAAACCACTCTTAAAAGCTGAGGATCTTTGAGACCCTGTTGCTATTATAAAAGTAACACAGAGTCTATATTGTAAAGGAAGTAATTAAAAAAAATAAGATGTACTTACAAAGCTAGGCTACTCAATACATATTGTACATGCTCACATTCAGCTGGGAATGATACGCAGGCAGACGTGAAACAACAGAGTGCCGTCTGAAGCACCTGAAGTTGAGGCAAAGGAACCTGCCATCTTCCAGCATAGTCTTCAACAACCTAATGACAAAAATATTGAAATACAGGTTACACTAGAAAACATTCTCTTTAGTCAGAAATAAGTAGTTAATACTGTACCTGCTTTATCTCCCCTCCTTCTCCCTCAGAATTAGGGTTTATAATCAAAAACCTGGCCATTTTGCATCATCAAACCAAAAAAATAAATAGAAGCTTTATGTCCTACGTTATAAAAGATATACCACAAAGGACCTTCAACTATTGTTTTCATAGGGTAAGGCAGGAAATACTTCCTTCTTACATAGTATCACAGAAGACATTACACTCTGCATTTAAACACAAGTTTTTATACTGCAAGAAGATACAAATTAGAGAGTCTGTAACAATATCCAGACATTCCATTCTAAAACTTTCAAAGAGGGGAATATCTAGCCTGTGCTTTTCTAGTCTTTATGTCAGCAGAGAAGGGCACAAACATACAGTCACACTTTCTCATCTGATCAAAAAAGTACATTCGGGCTTTTTTATCTATATGATGGAACTAAGGCTCATTATGCCCTGATCTACAGTTACAGAACTGCATCACTATTTACAGAGAAACATGAAGGTGAAATATAGATGTTTTAATGGAGAAAATGGAGAAAAATCCTTGCCTGGTTATCTAGCTAATCTTGTTTATATTAATAAAAGTAAATTTCTGGCACTGCCTTTGCCCATGCTCAATAACCCAGCACCATCTGGTATTTCTACATGGGTATACCTACACTGAAACCCTCAGAAAGGCCCAGTCCATTTAGAGCACTCTGTGTAAAAAACACACAGCACCGAGTGCAGCACAAAGCACAGCAATAAAACAGATGTCTGTAAGGGCACCCACCAATTCTGTGGCAGACTTGTCATTATGCTGCAGTCCCCCAGCAAGCAGAAGGCCAAGGGCTTTGGGTCGTCTCTCCTCCTTTAATCAACAGTTAAGTGTGACTCATAGACAGTACTCTAAGCAGAGACTGAAAACCGTATTTCTTCCGTGCTCTGGCACATAGCTTATCTCATTACACTACAGTCAGGCTCCCTGTACTCACTTACTCTTTCCTTATTGCTTCCACCATAATGGCACAGCTTCAGCATAAGCAGAAGAGCGGGCTTGCTGCACTTCAGAGCCTGGGCCCCCTTCTCCAGCTGAGGAAACTTAACTGAGATCTCCTACGTCCTGAGAAAGTGAGAAGCTGATGGGGAAACATAACACCATCAGCCATGCTGTAGACAGAAAGGTAAAGCACTCCACAGCATACAGAAGGAATGAGTAAAGGGCTTCAAGAAAGCTATGAAGTGCCAATCCTACTTACACTTGGGCACCTATCTCAAGAGCCAGGCTGGCCAACAAAGCATAGATTAAAACAAAAATCAGATATATCCCTCTTCAGGATTTCTTTTTGACTTACAAGTCTGTGAATCCCACTTAGATTTGTCTAATTCCCCATGAACTAAATAAAAGACTTACAAGTCAGGTTAAGCGGCCTACATTTTTAGTTCCAAAGCTGCGTGCCTAACTTTGTTTAAGGCTCTGCAACCCGAACAGCCCTGTGTCCCACTTCTGACAGTTTGGTTATAGCTCCTCCAAAGCAAAGCAGTCACTGATAACGGGACTGGCAATTTTTTTCTCCTCAAGAACAACAGCTGAGGCCGATTTATATTTTGGAAGTAGATTTTGCCTTCCCACCAAATTTATTTCAACAATTCCTGCTTGAAAATCTGTTAGCTTAATGTAGCAATATTTAGGTCAACTGGAAGAGAATTAGCAGACTTGTAGATAAATACTCTCTTACAAGGAAGAATAAACGCTATAAGTAATACTGCATCACACATCTATTGTAAGTTCTCTGAAATACTTTTAACAAGGTCCCTTGCATCAGAAATCACAAAAGCCTTAAGAGAAACAAAGCAGACAGAGAGAGAATGTCCTTTAGTGGTTTTAGCCTCCAAATAGCCCAACAAAGGTAGAACTACAACACCAGTTCCCACCATGGTGTTTCACAACACTTTGACCTGAGACGGACAATATAGATATGTTCATAAATGATTTCAAGCAATGAGACAACAACACTGTGTTATGGTACTGGTTTTTTTTTCCTTGGTGGCATAAAGTACTAACTGTCAAGAACTGTAGAAAGGATTTATGACAGTGACTGATGAAATTCAGCATACACAAGTGTGCAGTGGTACTTAGGGAACAAAACAATCCAAACATTTGATAGGATGGCCCTCAAACTGGCAATTACCACCCAAGCCTCTGTTGCTATGGTAGATGTTTTAATTAAAAATCACCTCAACGGTCATCACAATGGCCAAGAAAGCAAATTAAATATTAGGAGAGTAAAGATAAAACAAAGTAGAGTGTTAACTGCTCAAAACCATAGCATATCCCCACATCTATAAAATTGCATGCTATTTTGCAAGCTCCCCATTCCTATCTCAAAAGAGAATACAGAAGGCCTAAAAAAAAGCTTCAAAGGAAGGCAAGAAATGCTAAATAGTGAAATAAATTTCACATAAGGATCAATGCAGCTAACTAGGACACTTTAGGATGTAAAGAAATAAGAAGTGCAGGGGGGGACACCAAACAAGGCTGGCAAGCAGGATCAAAATAAATTACAGGAGGTAGCTCTTCACACACTGAGCAATTAAGCTCTGCAGCTCCTTACTAAAGGGATGCTGTGGATGCTGAATGGCTATGTGAGTTGAAAGAGGCCACATGAGCTGAAACAGATACACACCGAAAGATATTAACTACGGTAAATTAGCTGAACTGAAAAAAGTGAGAGGGGAAAGTTACTGTATTTGCTTATCTCATTCTTTGGTTAGGCATACATGAACTTTTGGTAAGATTCTGGTCCTAATGTCAGTGTACTGCTTCTGCAAATAATCAGCATTCAAAAGGCATACAACAAAGGCTTACGCTGAGGATAATAGACTGTAGTCTCCAAAAGGTGCAGTCCTACTGCCCACACTTTATAAAGGCCTATACAGTCCTACCAGTTGCCCTTGTTGCACCTACAGTGCTCATCTGAACCCAAAGCAAGCTAGTTCAGGAAATAACTGGCAGAGAACAACTGCCTGCACCAAAAACAGACATCAGTCTGCATCAGCTCTCTGAACTGCGACCCTGCCCCAGAAGTGGCACAGAAAGAAAGATACCACTTGCCTTAGCTAGGCAGTTAGTCTGCAACTCAAACATATCCATAAAAGATTTACAGCAACAGCCTGCTCCACACCCCCTCCCCAACTGGTCAGGAACAATACTTACTTTTTCAAGCATGGATACCTGAAACCATGTATTCTTAGGTCTCAAGAGAAAAAAAAACAAATGAAAGTCTAAAATTGGTCAATTCTCAGCAGACTTGCAACAATCACCACTAAAAGATGCAAGGGGAGGGTAGGGAGAGGGAAAGCTAAGCTAAGTACGAAATAAATTCCAAACTACACTGCACACATTCTATACAGAAGGGGGGAGGGGAGGAAGCATGTTTGTTTTACAATTCTGTGTATACTTCAATATCTGTTTGTAAGTGGTCTCATGGAATAGCTTTTTCTAGAGTAGAAACTAACACCCCCACACCCCCACCCCCCAACACTCAACATGCCATGCTTTGAAACAGGACTGTAAACCGGAACATAGGTAAAGGTTTATACCAAAAAGAACCCTCAAAGCAAACAAAAAAAGTCCCACAAAACATTATGACTTCTGATATTTTATTTTACAAGGAAAACAGAAGCTAAAGGGACATGCATACGTTCAACCTCATGTTGCCAAGTTGTGTCATCAGAGCACTTCAGAAAATCAAATAATGCTGCTTGAGTCCTAAATGCTTTACTTAAACTTTATGTTTATCAGCACATTTTTAACAAGCACATTAACTTCAACATAATGAAGTCAGCCAAACAGAAGCACTTAACAGTGTCAAAGAAAGGGGTCTCTTCCTTGTCCAATACAGAGTGCAGAAAACCAGAAGGGAGGTAACATTTTTATGTGACTTCCTGCAACAATTACCCTTCAAGAATTCTGTTAGGATGAAATTTTTATATACTTAAAGACTCTCCATGCACCATTCCCCCATCTGTCTTTACCTTTTAAATTAGTACTACCCACGAAGAGTTTGTGGGGCCTTTTGTCTTCCCTTCCTCATTCAGTACAGATACTGAAAGGGACTGACACCATCCCCATTCAATTCCACCTTTCTCCCACATCAGTACACCGTTTCCAGTTCTTAAATATGTTTGAGTAACTCAGAGGAAAATCCATGATTCAGATGGGTCCCATTGAGTGCAAAATCAAGACCACATTTATCAGTCTCCTATAAGCAGTTTCTAAGCATGCAGCTAAAGCAGCTAACCCCCAAAATAACAAGGTAGTAGCTAAAGGTCTGAACCACTGTAAAAACTAATTTTCCCTGGACCTGGAATATTACGTTTTAACTGATTAATTATACACATTTATTTTAAGTGATTAAATATACATATATAAAACAATTTGACTATATACCAAACACTCAAGAGAAATAACACTGTAAATAACTAGATTTGCAAATATGTAGGACACAAGAAACAAATGTTTATGCAGTGCTAGGCCCGAAGTTGCTACGGCTTTTCTTGTCCCTCCACACAACAAAAAAGAAACTGAAAAGCAAAAGAAACATCCCACCAATTTTAAACATTTGTCATGGCTAGGATTTTAAATGAAGTTACTTCTGTAACTTTTTGTGAGTTTTAATAGTAAAGGATAAAAGCCACAACAGCTTTGTGAGTACTGTTGTTTATAGTTTTCAGAAAAAGAAAGCTAGTTGGCAACTATAGTGGTTGTCATTTGTTATAATAAGCAAATACAGTGGTTGTCACAGAAGAGAATGCACCAAAACCAATTTAAAACGCCATGCAAAAAAGGGCCTCTTTAAAAAAGGAGTTCCCTGAAAATTAAAAACATAATTAAAAGCAAGCCCCACCATGGTTGCCTGTCCAGCATAAGTACCAGAGCAGCTCAAACCAAAGTTCAGTTCAAGAACAGAACCCAAGTAACCTGCAATTTACCGTACCTGGAAACATCAGAAGAAATAATCACACCTTCTTTACTGTCTTTTTAACCTATTTAGTGGATGATAGTATTTTATTCTGTTTCTGTATACAATGAAGCTACCCTTGTCCTTACAAAAAAGGATTCCATTATCCACTTAGAGAGTAGAAGAGGCCTTAAGATTAAGACAAAAATCAAACATTATTTAACAGATACAAGTTTTAAATGGTTTTATATGGTGTAACTAAAAAAAAAAAAGTATAATTGTTGTAAGCAATAGCTTTACTGCAATTCACATGTGAATGTTGCATAAGGAGTAACCAAACATAATCACACTTCTGGCAAAAGAAAAAACATCACCCAGCAACAGCATGACACATCCTATGAGACAAGTTTCTGCCAAAGCTCTACCCTTAAAGATAAATGATTCCCCCCACCCTTAATCATCAAAATCTCATCCATTTCCTCAGCCTGTTTGGGGCATGAAAAATATCTAAAGCTGGGTTCCATATACTCATTACATTCAGCTACTCAAAGAGCCATACATATTTATAGCCTGTCACTTGCACAACAGCGAAAACTATGTATTAATCCTAGAAAAGCAGTTTTGTCTACTTGTAGCACTGTAGTAAATGTGCCTGTGTAAGGTACACACTTGTATATGGGACAGAGAAATGACAATCTTGTGAACACACACGAATGCATATGACCAGGTCACCAGTGGTATTAGTAAAACACAACCTAAGATGTGTTTCAAGTAAAAAGTACAATTAATTCTTTCCCTCATCTGAACAACTGCTACCCAAAAGGACTTAACTTTTTGATTTTTGCATTAACTACTGCAATAAGTGTGCCTTTTCTAACTTGAAAAAACCTGTGTAGCAAGGCTATCAGACAGACTATGCTACAGCAGCATCATTCAGTGAAGATCCTTCTTTTTAGGTATAAAAATTTGCATCTCCTTTATAAGTTACAATCGATGTATTTTTCCAAGCAAAATTCAAAAGCTTACTTTCATACAAAAGTTAAACTTTGAGACAATGTGTTAAAAAATGGAGATGTAGCAATAAGTTTGAGTGTGGAATGGAAAAGTTGCAAAGAACTGGAAGGAGAAAAACATTACAAAGATCAAGAAAAGTATATAATGTTTTTGAACTTGTGTGCAATGCTTCCTTTTTTTAAGCATTAACTCCTTAATTCCACTTTTAAAACAGGGAGATTATTCCTCAGGGTAAAGCTAAAAGGACAGCAGGCACAAAAGCTGACGAGAAGCCAGTACAAAGAGAGAACTGAGTATGTGAATAAGAAAGACTTTATAATGTTAATGACAAGACAAGAGCACTGAAGACTGACTCCTTCAGCTTTCCATCTGCAAATAAAGGGGTTGCGAATCAGCTACTATTGTGAATTCTCCCAAGAAAGTAACTGAAAACAGCCAAATGCACCACATACAGCACAAGCTAGTCTTGCATGATAGTGGTTTATCATGTTTCCCATCAAGTGTCAAAGGAAATTGTGCCACCACACAACCCTTCTGTGCAGACAGGTAAACCGTCACCAGAACTGAGTGCTCACACTTGGCATTCAGCTTGGGAGTAAATGAGACCTGGTGCTTGCCAGTTATTTCCCAAGGATCTCCTTTAAAACCTGAACTTCACTGGAATCTCAAGCAGCAAGATACGAAAGTGCAAACTAGCAAAGCAAATTGAATACGTTTGTTCTCAACAGTCAAGCATGGGAAAAAAGACCCAGTAAATATGGAACACAATGACAAGTTAATTTTAAAATTTAAACTGTTTCAAGTAATCATGGTATTCGTTGAATTCTTTTACACAGGTAAATTTAGTTACTGCAATGTATGATTTGTCCTTTGCAAGCTTTCACGAAACTAGCAATGTCACACATTTAAAAACCTGAAAAATGTCAGTCACATGAGTAAAAAACTTGACTTTTAATGGTGCTCTCAAAATTTGAGGCATTAACAAATATAAAGCATATTTATTCAGGAAACTACAAAAAAAAAAAAAAACAAACCAAAACCAAACCCCTAGAACACCACAAATCATTACAAAAGAAAATAGGGGTCTAAAATGACAAATTATGCCTTCTCAGAGAAATAAGCTTCAAAGAAATTGAAGAGATTGCTTTCCACTACTAGTACTCATGTGAGCAAGATTTCTGTAGCAAAACTTTAAAATGGCGTATGGAGATCAAATATGGATCCCAAAGGTCCAAAAAGTAGTAAAATAAAAGTCTTGCATAACTTAAAGGGCTGGTGGTTTTTTTTTTGGTATAAACTATAACAACAACTTAATAACTGTTGACTTGAAGTTCAAAGTAAGAGTCAAAAGCAACTACTTTCAAATTTAAGCACATCACAAAAGGTGTGAAAACGTATCAATCCTGAAATCAGAAGAACAAATATTCAAAGACATGTATATTTTTCTACCTTAATCCCCACAAAGCAAGACAGGCAGCAGTTGAGTCATACACCCCTGTATTATTTTTGTCTAGTAAAATAAATCCAGGAAACACTATCTTCTCTAGTGTGTTACTAAATTTTACTTCTTAGCTTTCAAGTTTATAAACCCAAGAATTATTTTTCTAGCAGTGACTCGATACCACCGACCACTGTAAGCAAACAAGGTAATCTTTATTTCAGGAAGTCAGAACATACTGGAAGGCCACAGCAAGAGCAGATCAAGTAGTATTTAGCCCTCAAAGTAGTACCTTCTTACTTTAGATCAGATTCACCTTGTGTTTATTTCAGTCAGTACCAAACAACCTAAAATAACATCTAGTAGAGTTATGCAGCCATGTGGACAACTACAGAAATGCTGGGAGTAACTTGTAATACTTTGATAGTACTTAATGTTATGAGAAAAATTCTGACGAGAAAATGCAATTTCAAGCTAGTTGATAAAAGTACACCCACTTCAAGTGCAATGAAGTAAGCTCGCTGTTAAGGTCTGTTTTCAAATCAAGTAAATTTGGGAATTCATCCTTCTAATTATAAAAGTACTCCCTCCACCCTCATAGCAAAAAGCAACCATCTACACTATCTTCTCTGCCCTTTATCATTTTTATTTCACTCCCATGTGAACCTCTCAATGGCTCTGGTCCCTGAGAAATCTCATGAAAGAATTTCAAGTTCTGCATATAACATAAGTTGACATCCATGAAGCTCTTCCAAATGTTTAGACTGAAGGGGTTTCTGCTAGGTACAACCTTTCAAATTTCAAGGTGTAGTTACAGACACCTTGTTCTTTTGCTTGTCAAAGTTGGGAACGGTAGACTTGCTTTTCCCAGTGTGTAAGTGGTTTCAATACATGGCAAACTTCACAAACAGGAAGAAACGCCAGATCAGCAATTTTTAGAAAGTAACATAGAAACAGCTGGTGAGATACGTAAGCTGGGTACTTATCTTCCAACTGTCTCTTTTCAATCCCAACCACAGAAATCTTGATTTTTGTTTTTCCCATGTCATCAGCCTCAAATAACAAAACATATTAACCACTTTGCCTTGGAAGATTCAGGCTGTAACGACTCTATGACCACGCATACTTACAATACCAAAAACAGATCCCAGAAACTACACGAGTTTAGAGATTCCACGTTCTGACTTAATCGCATATCATTACATTGTGATTACACATATATTTAAGGTAAATCCTCCGATAATCCAGTCACCTTTTGTAAGTGTTACTTTATCTACTGTCTGAAAGTAAAGCTCAGCTGCAATACTCCAGACCTCAAGAGTATTGAATCTGAATGTTTACAGCACTGTTTTTACCTTTCTAACATATTTCAAGGATGAAAGACGTGCATGCCAATGCTTTTCAAGGTCTAAGTCTAAGCCACTCTCTTACTCTTTAAGATCACTCAAGAGGTCTTTGCTTCTATCTACAGAAAATGGCTTTATACCTTGCTTTTTTTTTTCTGTAGCTCTTACTGAGAGATGAGGATGTGCACATTCTTGCACGGTAGCACAATTACAAGCAATCTAAGCAATATTCTTCCCAGCTGACACCAAGCTTCATCACTATGATTGAAGCACAACCATACATTTTAATAAGTTGTTATTCTGAAAATAAAAAGGGTTCTTTTGGGTAGTTCAGACTTACGGTATTATCAGTAAGTAACTATTTCTACAACTGCTGTTCAACTTTTGACACAAAACCCAGGAACATATGAGGCAAACTAGGACACTTAGAAGTGCAAAATTAGCATTAAGACAAGCAAAATTGTGTTACCCATGCAGAGTGGAATGAGGTGGAGAGGCCTGATCTGCACAACAGTCAAACATGACCTTCATAAGATCTAGATACAGAAGCATAAAGCAACAGGCTCTGACAAAAAATAGAGCCAAAGGGAAAAATTGCACTAAAAAAAGACATATAGGCGGGTGGGAGGTGTAAATCTAATAAAGCAACATAGTATTTAAGACAGAAGTTTTGTTTTGCCACAAATGTTATAAGAGTTGACCTAAACTTCGTGATACTTTCTGAAGAAGAAATATAAATATGCTTCATCACTTATTAAATAGGCTGAGGACCTATCAGCCCTCTGTATGTACAGGTATATAGAGACCAGTATAATTACACCACTGTCACTCTCATGAGGGTAAATGAGCTAATCTGGACCATGCACAAGTTAATTTGTTGTCAAACCACAAATGTCACACAGCTACTAGCTTTTCATACCAGTGGACTACACCAGTAAGATCTTGTGTTTATATAGTTAAATAACTAGAAGAATCCATTACTAAAAAACATGCTTAAACAAAACATGGAAGATTATGTTTTGAGCGAGCACATGACTGCTGATCACACAAGGCCAAATTTAAACAAAAATAAACCCAAATCCCTGGAGACAAAGTGTTAATATATTAACCCACTTTCATAAGGATTATTTAAACTATGCATTGCTAGAAAGAAAATATAAGAGAAAAGAAACAGAGCCCTTTATGTACTCAGAACATTGGCTGCCCATGTGGACAGTTCATAAACTCAAAGAAAAATAAAGTAGGGGAGAGAGCTTGGCAATCTTTCTACACAAAAGAAACTGCAAGAGAAGTCAAGGTCAAATTACTTAGATCTCTACTCTATTACTAATAGCTATGATACAATTATCTCATAGGAAAATTCCTTCCCTGGTCTTGTCCTCTTCTGTTCCCAACTAATTCTTAGCTTTGTCTGGGGAAATGGGATTGGCATTAGTACATGGCGCTATCACCCTGCCTGCACTTCCTCTGTAACACAATGAATTCAAGACACAGTAAACATAGCTAGAAAAATTTATGATAAAACTCTCACTGTTCAGCAGAAGCCAGTGTCTTTCCAACCTGCCAACTTAATCAAATATACTTGTGATTTCTTACAATTGTAGTTTACACCATACTTCCAAAATATTCACTTCGCCTTTTACTGGATTCACAACTTTTTTCACACATGCTAAGTTTAGAGAAATCACTAAAGAGAAAAAAATACAAAAGGACCGATAAGACCAAAAGGCAACCCGTGGACTTACTTAGCAGTACGCTACCTGTGATGATTTTAAACACATCCTACACAGTAAATAATATTTCACATAGATGTTTTATTGAACCTTAAAATAGGAAGAACAAAATAAGAACACAGAAACACATTTATTTAAATGGAAGAAAACAATCGTAGTGGTGAGGTAAGCAGCCAAGAAGTCGCTGAAATGAAGTAATTCCATACAAAGAAACCTCTAGACTGTGTTTCTGAAAACAGCAAATAGTGTGGCTGAAACATACCCAGCATAACTAATGTTTCATCAACACCTGCTGATGAAAGCAACTAGGAAAAGCAACCTGTTGTTGCTTGTTACTTTGCAAGCAAAGAGGCTGCAAAGAGCACAAGAATTCCGGGCCCGCATGAAGAAAAGCTGCTTTCCAAAGGAAAGGAAAAAAAAAAAAAAACACAAACCAAAAAAAAACCCCTGGTCTAATTTAGCCACCCTTATGGGAATGGTTTCCGAGGCCCTTCTTCCCTCCCTCCGCCACCCGCCCGACTCCCCAGCCCAGGCAAAGC
>NW_009649169.1:1321847-1322171 GCF_000708025.1 Charadrius vociferus | reverse complement strand
AACGCCCCCGGGGCTCGCCGCGGGGCGCCCCGCGCGCGCAAAGGGGCTGTTTGGGGGGGACACTTTGTAGCCAAGGAGTGCTCAGTCGTCCCCCCGCCGCCCCCGGGGCTACCACCGCTTCGGGAAAGCTTGCCACTTGGGAACGCTCGGGTGTCGGCCCTGCACGCCCCCGTCCGCCCGCACACCTTCCCCTGCGCTTGGGAACCCAGGGGTACTTCATTAGTAGGCATCAAAGAAGCCACGCCAAAACTTGAGGCGGAAAAACCCACCAAAAAAAAAAAAATAATCCTGTGTTTCAGCAGCGGTGCTGCTCACAGCATTCCT
>NW_009649169.1:1305264-1321819 GCF_000708025.1 Charadrius vociferus | reverse complement strand
CACCTAGTTGGGTAGGGGATTTGTTTTGACATTTCAGCAGCCTAAGCAACAAGTTTATGTTAGGTTAAGGCTTGTTTTCCGCTTGATTTCAGGAAACGGTTACTGAGGAAACTCATGGGGATAAAATGCATAAAGCAACAAAAAGAATGAAAAAAGATTGTTTATCTTAGTCTGTAATGCGCAGTATCGGTCAAGACTTAGGGTTCTGGAAAGTGGCAGATAGTGCAAAAAATTAACTAGAAATTGGCTAACAGCAAGATCGTTGTTGTCTTTATTTCAAAAGGTTGCCATCTCTTACTGTAGCAGTGGTTTAAGAAAAAAGAAGACTGAATTCTCCATTCCTTTACTTTGTTTCCAGAGCAAGCAGGCATCTGGACAGCAGAAACTCAATTCAGTCCTTAGAGCTGGACAAGCTCAACTTACAGTTAGCTTGGAAATGCTCATCTTTTAAAGGCAGAGCTTTTAAAATGGTGCAACAGCAAACTCTGTGTGTCTAACAAAATAAGTACAGAGAATAATACATCTAGAGGTATTCTGATCTCTCAGTCTACCTTTTAAGCACAGGCGATATAAAATTTTTCAAAGCCATTCATACCCATAAGTAAGTTCCCAGGCGACCTATTATATTCCCGCAAAGTATGTGTCAAAATATTTTTTTTTATAAACACCTGTTGTCATTTTTTGACAAGGAAGTAGTTAATGTAATGAATGGTCATTTTGCTTGAAGAACCTCAAACCTGAACAGAGCTTTTTCTTGACTTTAACTTTACTTTGAAAAGGACTTAAATTTTCTTGGCTGAGATTTACACCAGCTACTCTATTTCTCAGCAACAAAGAAAGGAAAAGGTCCTGTTTGATTTTAGTACACTTGACTAGGTTAGTGCCTCCTTTGGTAACAGTGTAATTTAGAGTGATGTTAGAAAGTGTCCAGCTCTTAGTTATCAGTTACCTTCCTCAAAGAAGTTGTCTTTGAAAATACAGGTTCTTGTTTTGCATTGAAATGTATGAAACATTCTGTTCACATTAGACTGTTTCACCAGTTTCTAGTTGCAATGACAAAATGATTTGCTTTTGACTCTGAGTTAACGTTCATTCTAATTGTTGTAATTTGAGCTGGAGCAAAAGTGAGGGGTGTTCCCAAATGACTGCTGACAAAGCTTAGGTTTGGTGGTTTTGGTTTTTTTTTTTTTTTCTGGCTTTTGCAAGTGACAGTAAAGGCCTTCTGGCCTGATATTTGGACAGCTAAGTTTTTGCTAACAGAATTAGTGCATGTTTTCAGGAAGTAAACAGAAAAACTCAACAGAACTAAGAAACTAAAATATGTTGAAAATACTAATAAGAAAGCACCCTTTACCCTAAAGGCTAAAGGATAAAAACTCTTCAAGAAAAAGCAAAAAGCCTTTTTATTTGACTTTTGGTGACAAATAGATTGAGTTTAGTGCTGTAGAAAATGGAATGTATTCTACTCTGATCCATGAGGAACGTCAGTTTCCTAAGTTCCTTGGACTTCAAGATGAAGAACCTTTCAATAATAGTTTCACACATGTGTTTTATATGTAATTATCAACTGGATATTGAATAGACTGCATCTAGAACTATTTGGTTGAAATCATTAGCACACTTTCACAGTATTTTTTTTTTTTTTTGGCTTTCAGGTAAAGTTTATTGAAGGCAACAATGGAACGATTTGGAGTGAAGTCCGCTCCATCACGTAACCGCTCGAAGACTGCTTTGTATGTAACTCCTCAGGATCGTGTAACTGAGTTTGGCAGTGAGCTGCACGAAGATGGAGGAAAACTCTTCTGTACTTCCTGCAATGTGGTTCTGAATCACGTCCGCAAGTCTGCAATCAATGACCACCTCAAATCTAAAACACACACAAAGCGAAAGGCAGAGTTTGAAGAACAGAATGTCAGGAAGAAGCAAAGGACTCTGACTGCCTCCCTTCAGTGCAACAGTACTGCCCAGACAGAGAAAACCAGTGTCATCCAGGACTTTGTGAAAATGTGCCTGGAAGCTAATATTCCACTTGAGAAGGCTGATCATCCATCTGTGCGAGCCTTCCTGTCCCGCTACGTCAAGAATGGCAGTTCGATACCTAAGTCAGACCAGCTAAGGAAAGCGTATCTGCCTGATGGGTATGACAATGAGAACCAACTCATCAATACTGAAGACCGTTGAGAAGAAAACTGTTTTCATCATCGTTGTGAAGTTTTACATATTGATGGTGTGGTTTATTTTTATATTCATGCATATATACAGTGTTACATATTGGTTTTACAAGCTATTTTGTATTCTTGTAGAAATGACAATCTATTTGTGAACTTAGTGGTATGCCACAGACTGTTGCTAACCCTGCTGTAGACTTCAGAGCTACATTGATGTAGAACTCATGATGAATGTGGGGAATATACCTGGCATACACTTTATCTACATTCAGTCCAGCTGTAACTGACGCTAAGAAAAAGGCACTTGGATGAAGGACCTCACTTACTTAAACTGTGCATCTAAGTATACGAGGAAGATGATGCAATAGGGATTGTTAATCATGTCAGTGGATGGCTTTGTCCAGTATCCTGTCCATGAGTGATCAAGAAGAAGTGCTGCACATTTGAAATGCAAGAAGCTGTAGAATGGTTAGTTAAAATATAACTGCTCTGTTGGGGGAGGATTGTTGCAAATTCGTATTCAAGTTCGGTTTACATTCTAAAACATGAAATATTTCTCTTCTAGAATACTTTCTTATCCTGTTTGATGCAACTGTGGATGTATTCATTATCTAGCTTAATTAGCTGGTCTTTTGCATTGACCTCTAGACCTTACTATTCTCATAAAGCTAGGAGTTCTGCAGGTTTACCATGCCCACTTTTTAAAAATTGCTATTTCGTTGTCTCAGTTTAACATGTCCCCTTCAGTTTCAGTGCCAATCTTTGAAAATTGAGTAGGCAAACCAGTAACTGAGTGTGGTTTGCAGTGCAGCTGGTGGCAAGTGAAACTTATACTGGGCCAAGATCTTAGCAGAGAGGATTAATGCCTTTTTCTTACTAGCAGGACAAAGGATGCTAGATCTAAATTGGGTGTGGGGGAAGCACTAAGTTGCAGACTTGAGAAAGCTTTTTTACAGTGCACAGGAGAAGAGGCTCCTCCAACTTTCCCTGAAGGTCCTCTACATCTCTGACCTTGTCCTCAGCCATTTAGTCAAAGGATGTAAAGTGATTAAAATAGTTTTCAAAACAGTTACTGCAATTATTCAATACCTGTAAGCGCAAATAGGAAAGCATGTGTACTTTGAAGCTATACTGGAATTACAGACCTGGGCTGTATTTCTTATTCTGTGCCAAGGCCATATCTACTGGACTGGCAAAAAATAAAATGGGAAATTGCAGAATTTCAATAACGTTACCCTCTCTGAGATCACTAAACTATTACTGAGCTATTGCAAATTATGCCAAATAGTCCCCTCAATGTAAATGCTCTATAAAGTTTTTGAATGGAATGAGGGAGCATAATGCACAGTGCTGGAATACAACCAACTTCTGCTTGCTCTACATTTCCTTGAGATGCTCTGGGTTCAGGGAGGTGCCAAGCATCTTCTAGCAGCACAGAAATCCTCCACTCCGTGGATACAATGGTGTAAGCATGCTTTAACTCCCTCAGGTGGAGCCAGTTGTTCTCTTCAGCTTCCTTTCCCCGGTAGAGTTTCACAGTATCTGTTTCTCAGTATTTCTTTAATTCCAGATATTTACAGCAATACTAAGTAATTGCTAAAAAAAGAGAGACAAAATAACCTGCTTATTTTGTTTCTGTAGCTATTTCCCTAGCTATTTCTAGAGCAGTCTCTTTTGCTGGATTGAGAGAGACTTACACACTTAGTAACAACTGGTTTTTGTGCAATTAGCTTCTACAGAAATGCACTTGGGTTACATTATAACCTTGTGTTGTAGCTTTCTGCTCTGAGACCTGTTTGAATAAGTGGACAAAGCTAAAAAGTAGAAGGCTCCCTATCCATGTGTACCATTACGTGGGTACTCAGTACACTGCTGCACCTTTGGTCCTTGTTGAAGCTAGCGGGACTCCATGCAGTCATAGCAGCCCTGTCAATGATGTTAGTTGCTGATTTAGAACTTCAGACAGAAACAACAATAGTATTTTTTTTCTCTCTAATATGCCTTCCAAAATATCGTTTGCTATTGCACAAGCTTGGGTTTAACTGAAGATCATGAACTGCCTTGGACTAGAACTGTTTTATAAATCTTCTTAAGCCAAGTGAAAGGTACACTGCCAATAGCCTTTTCTGTCCTGATAATAACTGAAAGTGTTCTTTTACAGCTGCTGTTTCATTACAGTGAAACAACATCCTTGCTTTAATTTTTTTTTGTGTTTACCTTGTGAACGCTCTTAGAATTGAAGCAAATAGAAAACAATTGTGTATCAAGAAAACAGGCTTCCATTAAACAAAGGCATCTAGAGAAGATGGTATGATTAAAAGGTATGAATTTGGACTAGTTAGCTCAGTTCTTGCTAACATGGGATTTCACAGGCTGCACCCCATAACCATTTTATATAGGATTCAGTGCTGTATGTTTTTCTCTTGACTTGGCAAACTGACAGACATTTTTAAAAGCTTAATGGTAACATTAAATATGCTCTTGCACAACTGGAAAAAAAAAGTTACTTTCACTTATACAGTTTTACATAAAAATAAAAGCTAGCAACATCAACAGCTTTTGTTAAAAAAAAAAAAAGCAAGCCAGCAATTTTCAATAAGGCAAAGCAATATTAGAACATTTAGTTTCTCAAAAGCTTACTCTACTTATAAAGCAATCTGTGTACAGAGCCTCAACTTACAGGATTAATACAATTCTGTATGTATTTTCAGTAATTATTCTAATACTGATTTGATTTTTAAGTAGAATTACTGCAGAAGGTACAAGCCTGGTGAGGAATCTTATCAGTGCAGCCATAGGCTACCAACTCATAACAATTTGGAAGCAGAAATTGGTCATCGGGATTTTGAATGGAACTGACTTAATTCCAGTGCACAGCAGTTTGTAGGACACTGATGTCTTAAAAAAAGGAGATTTTTGTTAAAAAAAAAAGCCACAACTTTTTTCAAGCTTTTTGAAAAATCAAGATCCTGATCCATTGCAACAAACATTCATAATGGAGTAAAACAATAAAAAAATAAAGCACTTCCAGGTAATCTAGAAAGACTAATGAATAAGTAAGTTTATATTCATGGACATAACCCAGATCATCAACAAGACACTTATGCGTATTATTTTCTTTAAAAGTGAAAATGGTTCCACTCAGTCTTGGAACAGAGTCCTGCAAACACTCAAGTTCAGAGCATAATTTTGCCAGTGTGGCTATAGTTGGATAAAGCATAAGCTTGGTTTAATTGCTATTAGGGAAGATTTACAGAAGAAGTTTTCTGGTATACATAAACCTAAGTAATAACTAATCCCTAGAACAGAGGCTGTGGCTAAGTTTTTTAACAGTCTCTGTGGGGTTTTCCTTTTTTCTGCAAGAACGCTGCATTATTTTTCCATGTATTTCCTGTAAAGAGTACTCTCAGAAGTAAAGGGAGGATTCTAGCAACGTCTGCTTTTCATTTTACATACATATGTAGGGACAAGCTATAAGGGATACTTTTTGCTAGGTGGTTTTATTAATATATTTGAAGCTCTAAATGTAATATAATAAAAAAAAAAGAGAAAAATAAGAAATATTTTCTTCTCTGACCATGTACCTATATTAGTTTAGCCAACTCACAGCTAAAATTACTCCGAAGTGCTTTTCTTGAAACAACACTTTCAAAGAGTAAAATACAAACAGGAACATTCTCTGTTTTATGACTACTTACGTGTATGCACCATGTTAGTTTCAGCTTGCATGTTCTTGAAAAAAGTGAGCAAGTTCTAATATTTTTGAACGTTTTGAAGCCTGTAATTTGGCAGGTCCCTAGAGGAAGTGAAAGATTTGCCATAATGAAAGGGAAAGCTGTTTTTCAATTGAGAGAGAAACTTGGTTCTGCAAAGTATGGGATATTCTCATGATAGAAGGACTATTTTTAGCCAGAGCCCCTGTTAGCAATTCTGTTGAACTGAACAGTGAAATGCTCCCTGCTAGGTTTTGCAGCATAATGAGCTGGTTTTCAGGAAAAAAAAAAAAAAAAAGCTGGAAGTTTGGCAAGGATAATCTCTATTTATATTTACATATAAAGAGAGGCAAGACTCACTGTTGTTGTGTTCGCATTGTACTCACTGCTAACTCTTTGTGTAATTTGAGTGCTTGTTGTCTTTGTACAATTTTAAGGTTGTGTCTAACTTTCAAAATAAATTTTTTTTTTTAACAAAGCTTCTCATTGTAATAGTGCTGTTAGAGTTTAGTCTCTTTTGGGCTAGGGAAGATGCTTTCTTTTTGGTTTGGTGATAAGGATGTTTTGCTGATGGTAAGTGGCCACAGAAATGGTTTTAATAAACAAGTGATGAACTTATGATTAGATATTAGAGTGAGGCTGAAAATACCTGGGTCCTGCGGTGTCACAAGACTTCCTGTTAGAACAGTAAGACCAGAGTGAGTGATTTAAGTTTTTATATTAAAATATTATTGGAAGAGAAATACTTTACTTTGTAAAGTTTTCACTTGGTAATGGAAAAATGGTCCTTTTTAAAAAGAAAATAAAGGAATTCCTTTTTCATAGAATTTATGCATGATCTCTTATTTTGCCAAGAAAGTGGATAAAGAAGATGTAGTAGATCACATATAAGGATAATGTAAGATAGCAGAAGTGGATGCTGACAGGGAAAATTAAAGAATGTGGATGCTGTTGTTCTAGCTTAAGGTAGTATCAAACTGTAAGTTGAAGCAGTTTGTTGATGCATTTGTACAATCACACTGAATTCTATTTCAGGACTGGTTATACAGAACCCCTGCCTCCTGTCAAGTATATAACTTTGTTCATGGTGACAGAAATTCCCTAATTATTATCTTCTGTTGCAAGTGAACACCAAGTGAAATCATTGTTATGCATTTTGACATTGTAAATGATTTGTAGGTATCTTGCAGCTGCCTGATGCTTCAGGTCTTTTCAGGAAGGGCTTCTGCAATGTGGAAGAATCAGGTCTTTCCAAACTCTCTGCAAAATACTCAGTTTGATCTCTGTGTCCCTTAGGGACTTAATGAAAATTGAGAACATAACATCAGCTCATCAAAATTACCAAGTGTAGGTTTGATTGTTTACATGTTCCTTTTCCTGAATTCTTACCTGACTTGACATCTCACAATGGATCAGTGATAAACTCGTGCAGCCTCTTGACTCATGAAGTTATTAATCATTACTTTCATTTTCAGGTCACAGCACATTAAAATCAAGTTGCTTTTTGTTGCCTTTATACCAAATGGAAAAGCAGAATAGAAATAAACATACCCTTTTGTAAAGTTTTCTTGTGTGGACAATTCCTCTTTGAAACAGCATCTGTATACTTGTAAAATCAACATATCAGTAAGGATTTATGTGGAAACTGATGCAGAATCAGGTGAAGTATATATTTAAAGTTTAGTAATTAGGCCATGCTAAATTCTTACAATGACATTTTACCTTCCTAAGTGAATCACAGTGTTTAACCCATATCCAAGATGCAGTAAAATGAAGTATACATAACTGCTTTTAGGCTACATTTATACTGATAATTAGGTTTGACATTTGTCATTTACATAGGCTGGACAGCAGAGACCAAAGGACAGACAATCTGGCAGTTCTGCTTAAGTCAGGTAAGGATTTATTTTTTTTGCCCATCCCACCACTTTTCTCTTTCTACAAGGGGTTTGGTATTTGTGGGTCTTCTGGTGGTAGAGGCCACCTCTTTCGTATTCAAAAGCAGATAGCACGTCTCACAAGTAAAAGCACAAGGTGCAGGCTCTGAGATAGGATACAGAGAGCTACTGCAACTGTCACTCAGGCTTGACAGAGGGCAACCTCAAGACCAGAGTTGCCTCTGAAACTAAATGTTTTATTTTAAGTATACTTAATGCAGCTCTATTCTATAAAATAGAAGATTAAGTATAAAACAGAAATGATAAATAACTGCTGAATAGGTATTTGAGTCCCTTTGTGTTTAGCTTTTGAGTTTCCCCAACTCCACGCTCACTTAAGGTTTCAGAAGCCAGAAACATTTGAAGATTTATTCTTGCAAAATAACATCTATTTTGCTAGATTTCTGCTAGACCTGAAGGAAGACACAAGGAAGATTACTGGTTTCAGTTGGTACGCAAATCCTGTGTTCAGCTGAGTCAAACAAGCAGAAGCAATTTAAATTTATTCATGTTTTAGACGTATCTAAGTACTTGGCTCTCTCCGTGTTTTCTCTTGTCTAGTGCACAGGAAGGGGAAGTAGAAGCAGGGGGCTACTTAAATGCAGTGAAGCGACCAGTACTCATGTTATATATACTCCATGAACACACTAAAATACAAGTACACATTCATTAGGAAGTTTCTGCTGTCCTTCCACAGAAACTTTAATTTTTTCCTCCTATCTGATCCTTCTGTTCAGTAAGAACTATTGTGTCCCTGAGGAAAATAAGGAAATCGTCCATTTTCTTCTAAGCAATAGAGTAGCTTACAGCAATGCAGCGGAAAGAGGGTATCATTCAGCAGTTCTGTTCAAAGCTGGAGCAAAAATAATTAGGAGCTTTAGAGGTTCTTGGGGGGGATTTGTATATTGGTTTGCCTCAAGTGTTTTTTTAATCTGTCCTTCACTGTACAGAATAGCTCCCAAATTCAGTATTAGATTTCACTGCAGTAGATGAGACCTCCTTACCTTAATTCTTTTGTAATTAGCTTTAAATTGCGTCCTCCCTCCCCTTATTTCTGAAGCCTGTCATTACCATAAGATGAATCCAATAACTAGAACACCCATGCTTACGCTTAGGGAAGTATTTTATATACAGCAAACCCCCGAGTAGATTCTTAACCAGTTTTATATTGAATGAATTGACCCCCCCTTGTGAGAGTGTCCAGGCCCATGCTCAGCCTGCACTTTAGAACCTGGTGCAAGACGTGTTTGTTGATTTAACAAAGTTTAGCTCATCTCATTAAACTGAAATTGCTTAGGAAAAGGCAGGGAGGTGCAGAGGATCTCCTATTGTGGAAAAAGGAAAGAACTTGCATAGAAACTACGTAACTGAGCCCTCCTTTAACAGGGAGCCATGGTAGTAAGGCTTGAGGACAGGCTGCAGGGGCCAGCCACAGCTCATGCGGCAGCACGTGCCACTACAGGCTGCGTGATCAGCAGTGACAGGCGAGGAGCTGGATGGGAGACTCTAAGTTGTTGTTCCTTGAAGGTACTAAAACTTCTTCATGTAGTGTTGTGAAGATAATTTTCAGCAGACTTACTGGAGTCCACTATCTAAATGCCGTCTGTCTCTTTGTGGTTGGAGGCCAATGCCTAACCGCTTGCAAACAGTGAAAACACAACCCCAAAACACAACCTTGTCTTGTCAGAAGAAAAACTGAGGTAGAACAGAAGGAACGTCACGTAGTTGGGCTTCTTTCTGCTTGTGTTCAGCAAAGAAGCAGCAGACATGACAAAGTGGACTGGATCAAGTAAATAAAGTTTCTATTAATAGCAATCCTCGGGTGTTTAAGAGTATCTGAATCTCGCTCCATATTTTTTGAGCTTCTTCCTGAAAATAGTATCCAACACACACAGCACTGTGATAATCATTGTGTTTGAATTGCCTTCAATTTTCTTAGTTTCTTAAATACTTGGTATCTGTTAGGATTCAGCTGAGATCTGATTTGCATACAGCAAAGAAGTTATGAGTTATTGCAGCTAGTGGAAATCAGTGCCACCTAGTGACATCTTCTGCCATTTTCAAATGATATCTCATCTTGAATTAAATGCATATGCTCCTCCCTCTCATAGTTATGCAGTTTTAGATTAGGACTCTCATTCCTTTGATAAATAGTTATTTTACATTCACTAAGCATTTACTATGCTTTGAAATATGCTTTTAAAGCAAAACTTGAATATTTTAGTGTCTCAAATTCAGGGACTGATTTTCTCAAAAAAAAAAGTTACCATTTGGAGATCTAAAAGATCTCATTTATAACTTAATAATATCACAAAAATAAAGCAGGTCCCAGGAATGTCTGAAGGAAGTAAGAAAATCTTAACAAGAAAACATGAAAAATTCAGATTCTTTGCCATCTTTCAGCAGATTATCAAAATACCCCACAAAAACAAACAAACCAACCCACCCACAACCCTACTCAAGTAGAAAGGAGAAAAAGCAAATAACAAAGTGTCAGCAGTGGTAGTAGAAGTCACATGTGCCAAAGCTTTTTTAAGAAAAGGGCTCCAAAACCACAGATCAGTGTCCAAGATAATTACTATTGAAAACACAAAGTAAAGAATCCTCACAATCCACATACAACATGCGGTACAGGAAACGCATACTCCTTCCTGCCACTCTGACCCACCTCACCTCTCCCAAAATACTAATGTATGACAGTACCTGTCTTACAGTTCAGAATACTTCCACAAAGTTACCAAAAGCAATTATCCACCTAGAAAACCAATCTCAAAACACTGTAGAGAACAGACAAAAACTTCTCTTATTAAGAAGCTTGGGTCAGTAGCAAAGGACTCAGCCCAAACCAGCTTTTCTGATAGAACAAAGATGAAGTACTAATTAAGTACTAATATTTCACTCCTAGCATAAACTTTGGATAACTCAACAGAAGTAGAAATTAACACTCCCGGGAAACACCCCCCTTAATGACCAATTTTACTATCTAAGATAGCTACGGGTTCAACCACTAGATGTCTTCACTATACAGAAATGCAATCTACAGTACTAGTATTTTGTCTCAAGTGGAAGCATGCTGTGTGCAGTTGTACTCAAGGAGTTTTCTTTCATAAATATTTTCCATTTAGCCTGGATTGTAGTTTTTTTTAAGGCTATTTCAGTTTCTCATAAACATCAGTATGATTCTCCTGATCATCACGTACTTAGCCACACACTTCCAATCACATTTTGGAAAGCTGTTCAATTATTTTCTCCAAAATATTATTTTGAAAAAATCCTGATAATTTAGATTTTTGTTAGCATATAATATGCATATATTTTGTCTAGAAAAGTTGAAATATTTAGCACAGAATAGTTCAGTTGGAAGGCACCTACAACGATCATTGGGTCCAACTGCCTGACCACAAGTTAGAGCTTGTTTTTAAGGGCATTGTCCAAATGCCTCTTAAACACTGACAGGCTTGGGGCATTGACCACTTCTTTAGGAAGCCTGTTCCAGCATTTGACTACCCTCCTGGTAAAGAATGTTTCCTAATATTAAGTCTGAACCTCTGTATTTTAACATCAGATTTCATAACTGCATTAATTTCTTCTCTAGTTTCTATTTGTGGTTGTATTTGCATTACAAGGAGAAGTGGTAATTGCTATATACAAAGTTCCTGTTCAACCTTAGTTTGGTTCTAACTTTATGAAGAAACTCTGAATCGACAGAATTTTTTGGAAGGTTCAGCTAAATGGTTCAGGCATTTTAGAAGTATTTAGGGGAAAAGGTGTCAAGGACATGCTGTAAAAGAACTCACAAAATCCAAATCCTTGGCCTTATATTATGAGGATGCTAAGACTAAACAGCAGAAGCAATCATCTCTTACAGTGCAGATTATTGTAAATTAATCTAATGCAAATTAAGATTATCGATATGTGTTTCTGACATCTACCAGCTCATGAAAAGTGAATTTGTTTAGCTTCTTAATTTGTTAATGTTGGAGTAATTTGCAAGGACTGAACAAGTTAAAAATACTGTTGTGCATCCCTTCTCTCTGCTAGATCGCTGCTTGTAAAACCAAAACCTCAATTGCAGGAGCATCCTTCAAAAAAATAAAATCTGCAGCTATGTTTGTTACACTGTAAGGGGAGCCAGAGAAAGCTGAAAGATGTTCTGCCTTGAATCACACAGGAGTTCTAAAGTGATGTGAAATGATGAAGCGCATTTCAACCACACACACACAAAAAAAAGACAACTTTGTTACCCATGAGATTTTTGCGGATACATTGCTTCCCCGCCCCTTTCTGCACTGTCTTGACAGAAGAACTCAAAAAGGGCATCAGCTCAGACATATACGCCGGGTAAACCTAACAGGATGCAAGACGCCATCTGAACTGCACTTTTTAAACCCACGGGAACCTCTTCTTTCTACCATGCTCAGAGAATGAAGGCATCTCTAGTCATGTTGATAAAAAGGATATTACTGTACATCCTTCTAATAATGCTGGCTCAGAGCAACTATCAAGTTTACGGTAAGATGTGGTCTTATAATTTAACCTGTCTGTAGTTATTAAACATTGCAGGGGGAGAACAGAAACCAAAGCAGTGCTTAGTGTGCCTTGGATATAACCTATGTCTCATTTTATTACCATATCAGAGACTTCTAATTTGATTAAAGACCATGATGATGACAATAATTGAGAAATATTAGGTGGCAGCCTAGACCAGAACTCTAGCACTTGGGGACAAAATACGTCTACTTTGTGGCCAAAGGCTTTGCCTTCAAGGGGTTTGGCAGCATCCGAGCCTCTGCTTGAAATCCAGGAATACTACTAGCTCTGAACTGGATCCAGCAAATTGTCCTTAACAGATGAGTAAGTGTACCTTCAATCATTTATCTTAACTATCTAATTTTCATCCCACTTTCAAGTTTGAACGTCCACAGTTTTTAACTAGAGAGGTTCTCCTAATTTGGACTGATGTGAGAACTAAACTCTGACCAGTATACTCCTAATGATTTTACTAGTTTATTTTGTTTCATGCTCTTCCCAGCTAATATAATATAGAAGACAAATTTTAGTATTGAAAGAAAGGCAGTCATACAGAAAGGATAACGGCTACTGTAATGGATGCGCTCAGCTGCTGTTGATACATATCAGATATATCAACTGATAAATTGATCAAAATAACATTTGTTATAATGCACTGCTAAAATTACACAAACAAATTGGCTATGCAAAGCTTAGTTGACATGCACGACTAACTCTGCAAATCTATAGCATCTGTCGACACTCCTTGTTTTTGTGAATAAAACACATTATTAATACTAATAGGAAAGGTTAAACAAGCATTCAGAGCATCTGCCTGGGAAGGGAAACCCAAATATTTAGCTTAAAAGACACAAATTACCAGGTCAGAGAGATGCAGCTGTTTCTTAATCAGGGTGTGATCTGAGCTCGAGGGGTCTACTGAACTGCTTTACATTTGATTTTCAAATGAATAAACTAACATGGTTCTGAAGGGAGTGTATCTAGAGCTTATTACCTCCTTCGTACCCTAAATGGAAGTATCTTCTTTTCTTGTAAGAGTTAACTACTGTTTGTGTTCACTTCATTAAATCTGCCTGTGTTATTAGTCCCTCACATAATCACCTCTCTGCATTGTCCTGTACAGTTGATTAATACCCAGATGAACCCTCTGTACTCATCTGCCAGGTTCCTAGATACTGTTTTTAAAACAGAATGTAATTCCTGTTATGCTGCTTATAGCATGTATCTTCTTTACACAAAGTTTATTTAACTAGGTTTTATTTTTTGATCTACATCAAAACGACTCAGGGTCCTCTGAGAACAATGCTATTTCCCTCTCGACACCTGTATTACTACAAATATCAGAATCATGTTTATAAGACGTTACAGAGAGAAAAGTTTTGCAAGTCAGTCTCTACAGAACCACGATGTAAATGTTTTTTTAATGTATTTACATTTTTGCCAAAAGTTTTCCAACCTTGTTTGGTTTTTATTTTGGTTTGAAGTAAACTGAAAATTGAAGGCCATTTGTTTAAGCTTTGCATGTTGCAAATCTGTCCAAAGTTTCCTTACTCCTAACAAAGTTGACCACTCAGATTTCATATACAAAGTCAATAACCAGCAAATCTTTTCTAAATTAGGGAAGAAGTAAGCTTGTTTCTGATACGTCACAAGCAGAAGGACCTTCTTCCCCCTCATCCCAGGAATTCAAGTGCAGCTAGGCCCTGTCTCCGTGTAACACCAAAGAACAGGTTGTTCCCGTCCAGTCTCATGAAGAGTGGTTGTTGCTGTCTGGACAGCATGCACAAAGCATTTCATCTCAAAGAAAATAAAACCCAGCAATCCTCCCCTTGCTCCAAGAAGCCCCAGCCAGTAACTAAGTACGTGCACACATGCCCCATTAATGGTAGACACAGTTCTCTGCTCAAATAACACCTTGCTCTTAGACCATCTTGTGGGATAGCCTGCACAGGCTAACATTCAGCAAAACAGAAATGTTCCATCTTCAAGTTTCGGTCATCAAAATGTAAAGGCATGTTTACTGCACTTACATAGGTTTCATCAAGGAATAGTTAAGAAATGATGCAACTCTCCATCAGCTGCCACAGCAAACAGGTCAGCTTTACAAATACTATCATTGCCAGAAAAAAAAAAAATAACACAACAGAAAAACAACAAGAAACCCAGGAAATCCTTAACTGTACACCAAGTAAATAGGAAAAGTACATTACCGAATCTTTAAGATGCCATGGGAAAGATTAAATTAAAAGGACTAAAATTAAGTTTCTATTACCAAAATTACATTCTTTGAAAACCCTAAATTGTGATATAAATATGTGAAATGACGGAAATGAAATTTTGCGTCATTCCTTGAAAAGCCTTCTCTGAAGCTGGGAGAAGTCTGAAAAAGGCCTATCCAGCTATCACTTAATATGTCTTCTGAAGTGCTTCCCTCTCTAAATACTCTTTACCTAAATTCCAGAAGGGACCGTATTTTTCCATGAGTTCTTGTCACAGCTCATTTCCTTTTTTGTTGCTAGAATTAACAGTCACAGAGCTCTCAGTGTTAGATGTGAAACCCCAAGAAATCGATGCACTTTCTGGTGTAGTTTTTGTGAATGGCCCTAATCAGAAAATTCCCAGAACATTGAACCCAAGTTAAAACTAGTTCTTCGCTGTGTTCAGAGACTGACCCAAACATAGAATTCAAAACTGACTGTAGACACTTATTTTTCATGGTTAATTGATATTTTATACCTCAGCCATTAACTGCCTCAGGGAATGATAGATATGACTTGTATTCTACTCCCTTCCTTGTTCTTTTTATTTTCTTTTTTTTGGGGTTGGGTTTTTTTTTTTGAGGAAGGAGAGAAGGAAAAACAAAGTAAAGATAAATCCTTTTGAAAACAAAGTCCTCATTTACTGGAGTCGTTCTGAGTTCTTAGATGACCACATGTGAATGACACCATTTATAATTCAAATATTACAAGGCTGAGGTTTTAGCTATTATCTTCCTAATAATGGATTAAATTAGGTAAATGGAAAGCCATCTCCATTATACCTCTTTAGTTTGCTTAATGAGTCATGTCATGACTATGTTTTCCAGAGCATAAGAATGAGAAAAAAAAAAAATTTTTTTTTTTATAAAAAAGTATTGTCATAGGTATTTCCCTATGGTACAAGTTGTGGAATACATGCTTTCATTGTAAATCCTTGTCCTGGCAGTACACTGTACAGAAGATTTTCCTTACCTGTGCAAATTAACTCTTGGTGCAAGAGAGCCTGGCTCGCCACAGCCTGTTCAGGAACACACTCAAGTGACCTAAAAGAAAACGCACTTTGAGTCAATCTGAATCTTACCGAGGAGTGTAAGTCTGAAGGTGATATATAAAGCTTCCATATGTTAGAGATTCTTTTACCTTCTTGAAAACTGCACATTCAGATATTCATCATGACCACCCATATGTGACATTAAAGACTTAAGACTCGGTCTAAGACCTTGTAACTGGTTTCAGGTCTCAGCTCATAGCAGCATTAAAGAAAAGGTAATTAAATTTGTCTCAGAAAGTACTTGCATTTTGAGAAGGTAATAGGCAGACAGTGTCTCTATCATTGACTTGTCATAAGCCACAGGAGGTAGCAGATAGAGAAAAGTTGATACACTGTCATGCAAAAAGGACGCTAAGCCATGTTTGTGCCCCTTCATTAACTGAAGTTTATTTCATGTTTGTCTTTCTAATGACAACCAATGAATGGAAAAGTTTCTTTCTCATTATCAGGTATGTTGATTTTTTCCCTGTTTAAAAAAAAAAAAAAGATATCCCTTATTCTCTAGGATATTGTGGTTTATATTGTTATTTAATCCTAAATCGTCACTGATACCTGTTCCTGCCAAATGGCCTTTATAGGAAACCTGTGAAAGATATTTTAAAAGTTTGCCTTAAGTATTTTATTTCATATAAAAAAGGTCCCAAATATTTTTTCTTTTTAAAAGAATTTTCTCCACAGCTTTTTGTCCACTTAAAGTTTCTTGCCAAGTGAAGTGTGATTTGGGAAACAGGAAAGGTTAATTAGAGATTTCAAGGCACATTCATTATGAATTCCCTCACTTAATTACTAGAGGAAAAAAATGGCTGGATTATAGGAAAATGCTTTCTCTAGCCCACATTTTTAGTTATTGAAGTTCAAAATAATTCAAACTAAGAATTTCCCAAAGCCTGAGAAAAAT
>NW_009649169.1:1279310-1305214 GCF_000708025.1 Charadrius vociferus | reverse complement strand
ATTGATTGTCCAAGCATTGTCTTGTAACAATTTAAAAAAAAATAAATTAAAGGTGGCCTAAAGTCCAATTGCTTTAAGCCTCTAAAAGGAACACCCTTTTGCGGATTCTGAGGACAGTCTACAAATTCTCATACATGCTGAAAGGCAAGCAGTAGTTTGTATACCTCCTGGTTACAAAAGACTGCTCTATTTGACTGACAGGAAAAAAAAAAAAATAATAAAATAACAGTATTTACCTAGCACCCACAGACTTCTTCCAATGGATCCACAAATAACTAAGAACATTAAACCAATTTTCAGTGAGCTAAATTTCTCCTACTAAGTCTACAGCTACGCTGGAAAAAAAAAAAAAAGACAAAAAAAAAAAAAGGTACTATAAACTAGAGGAAATGCAAGACCAAGAGAAACCCAGTAGTCTTAACTCCCAGTTATTTTAAGGGAAAAGAGGAAGAGGATTTGTTTGCTGGGGTTAATTGACAGCAAGATGTCAAACACTTTCACCTGCATCAGCAGCCAGAAATGAAGGCTAACGGCCAACAGGTATGTGTAGAACAGTGTCATGAAAGCTTTTATCTGAAAGCGCCTCTGAGGGTCAGTGGGACAGGATGGGTTTAATGCTTAGAAATTGTGGGCAAGCGGTGACTCTATTGAGCTGGGTAGCAAGTGCAGTACAAGTTTTCCCATAAGCAGTTCCCAAAGCTCAATGCCATGTTCCATAGGTAACCTTTTGCAGAAAGCAAGGGTGTTGGAGTCAGGCCCGTTCGATGGCAGGGAATTTTGCTCTGGAAATATAATTTAACCAGACCCGACTATATTGGAATTATATTAGTAAGTGAACGATCACCACCAAAAGTGAATGATCATCACCAGAAGATGAAGGAGCGAAACTGGCAGATGTTGACATAGGCACCTGGGAAAAAAGAAGGAACGCTATTCCAGCTCGCCTGTCTGAATCGTACTAGCAAAAGTAATACAAGTAATAGCAATGCCAGTGAATGTTTTTTTGGAAAAAAAAACACCAAAAAAACCAAAAAACAAAACAAAACACCAAATTGTAACCAAGTAAATCCTGTGTTAGCAGTAGAATAGCTCCTTATGACTTGATTGGTAGTAGTGCAGGAAGTTGTATGGTGGGAAGTTTCTCGCTGTGATATCAGTGAAAGTATATAACACTTGAACTGCTTATACCTTTCACCTACAGAGCAAGGGCTGCACAAAAGCTACTCTAGAAGTATATCCAGACCTCAGTAAGGCTTCTGCTCAGAAAAAGTCTATATTCCTACTCAGGATGTGGCCGGAGGGTAATACAAAACTTTCTGTGCACCCAATATCACCCCTGTCCCCTCCCTCCAGGAGGTTCTGCCAGTGAGTGTTACTCTAGGTTACACTGACCAATGCAAGACAATAATTTCTTTAGAGCAATATTTAACATCGATAAGATATTTTTCTTCCAACTACCTACACAACTAATGTTCATCAGAATTCATGAGGATTAGTAACCCTGTCCCGAGTGAATGCTGTTGAATGTACAAAATTTGCTCAATGCTGATCAGGTGATTCTTGCAGTGGGCAGTGATGTGCACTTTGTTCTAAAAGCACCAGATGATTCAAAATCAAGGAAAACATGACAACCCTGCACTGGGAAAAGATAAGAATGAAAGAGGGACAACAATTCCTGCATCTCTCTCTGGTAAATAACGATGCTGAATGAGAGTGTCACTGAAATCAGTTTTAAAACTTTGAGAGAAATTGGACTTTTTGGACCTTCTAGAAAAGTTTTGGGTTTTAAGGTGTGGTGGGTTTTTTTTTGTTGTTGTGTTGTTGTTTTTTTTTTCCTAAAAGAGAATTTTGAAAAATATAAAACTATATGATAAAATAATTAGATTAAGTACATCAGAAAATATCTGTTCTGCAGAGTTCTGCATATCCTTCTGGAAATACCTGGTACATGGGATTACATCAGAAAGAAGGCTGTTATCAGGGCACAATCTGAGCTTTATAGATACTTCCTGAAGTGTTATCTTGTATCACAATCATTGCTTAAATAATTGAAACCTCTACATTCTAATTTGAGCTTTTAGTTTCCATTTTCAGACTACTGATAACCCTGCGCTGCTACTGCGGTATGACCAAAGTAGATATGACCTACTTGCCTGAAACCAAATCATGCTTACTTTTAATCAGAGATGGAAGAGTCTAAGTGAAAGATAAGTGATTCTGCTTCATAACTAAAATATGTCTTTCAGAATGATCCTATTCAGGGGAGCAGAAAAGGGACTAGATCACTGGGCAGGGCATGCAGCCATAATACCTAAACGCTACCGTGTGAACATGGCCAGGGTCTACAAGTTAGAGCTGTTGCTATTGCATTATGCTTGCCACATCTTATATATTGCAATAAATATATATATAATGGCAATAAGTATATATAATGTATATTTAATATCATAAATACTAACTTTAATTACTTATTCACATTAAATATCATATAATGTGTTAAATGTTATATTAAATATATTGCTATTGCCCCTACATCCAAATGGATGGTCCCTGGGAGACTATCTCTTCCTGTACACCATATATTTATTTATAATCAGGAGCTACTCTCGAGACAATGCTGTGGCAGAAAGCAGATCATGAGCATATTTTGTGTAGTTCAGTGGAGAACACATAAGAAATGCCATACTGCCTAAAACTCTGTCTCTGCTCTGCGCTGTCTCTGGCAGCAATGGAATGGTTGCATTGGGGCTATCAGCACTTACGTCTTTCCCAAGTCCTTTCAGTATCCATTTATGGACCTGATGTCCACGAGCTTGTCTATATGACTACGTACACTGACAGGTTAGAAGGTAAATTCAGCTATATTATCCTGACAGATGTCAGTGTAGGGTAGTCCTCAGGGCTGCCAGTGATTCAAACTCCAAGCTTCCACAGAAACTAGTTCCCGTATTACTGTTTTCACAGTCAGGAAGTTTTTCAAACTATGTAAACAACCTTCTTTACTTCACTTTTTGCCCACTATTTCTCCCCGTACCTAACAGAAACATGAGATGTTCTCTCCTTTGTATTTACATCGGATGAGTTCTTATCTCTCAGGTCTCCAAACTTACTAGAGCTTTCTTTGCCAAACCCAACTATTTTTATTCTGCTTCTCTCCTTCCTTCTCTTCTTAGGGATATTGAATGAGTTCCCCTTGTTTTATATCCAGACTTTTTCCATTAATAAAAATACATTGTTTGTACCCAGAGCTATTGTCCTCCTTGTTCATTTTCTCATCTCCATACAAATTATCTGAATTTCTTCCACTTGCACCTTCCACAAGGACCGATTTTAAAGGCCTTGTCCAAGTTACTTACCTGTGTGCTTTTGCCAGTCTACTCACCCCACTTCAATCCTCATTTAAAGCCATCCTGACTAAGGGAAAGTTGGTATACAAGAATGATTTCAGATTTGGACCCTTTAAAGCAGAAACTTTAAAGGATGTCAAGTCCTGTGGTTAGATGAGTTTCTCTATGGCATGTGGCAGAGATACATCAGAGACCACAATTTCTTGCAGTGGCTGCGAGCAGTGGCAGCCTTACAGTGAATAGCCTCTTCCTCAATTTCAAGCAAGATCAGGGCAAAATGAGAACAATATTAAAGATTTAGATTTAGAGGCAGATGAGTGCCACCTAATTTTTAGACACCCATTCTCAAAGTCACCTTAAAGAGAGTAAACTGAAAAATCAACAGCAGCAAAGCATTAGCTCTGCTATAATGAAGGCTATGAACGCACTTCTGCTCAACACTCAGTATTACTGAGTGCTTTACAATTTATTTATGGTGTGGAGTAGTCTGAGATTTGTAGAGAAAAGACTTGCAAACTAGAGGTCATAAATGAAAACTCTTGATCTGGCCATCCCAAGCTCTTGAATACACTATCCAGATATTCACAAGGTTTGCTGTCTCACATGCAGAAGAAATCCTGGCTGAGGGTGGAGATGAGGTGTTTGGTGTTGCAGTTATGTGCACTGGCTGCCCGGGGGCCCAGAGCCTCCATCTCTTGAAACAGCACTGGCTGCTGACATACAAACCCCTCTCCCCCCCACCCTGCTCTTTCCTCCCCTACACATTTCTACTCCCTACAAAACTTGCCTTCAACATACTTCACCATTTTTTCTGCTCGCCTCTATCAACCAGTTAAGATTTCTTTCTCTGGACTTGCAAGCAGTCACTCTTTTCAGTGCACGAGCACTTTACCATAAGACAGGGTAGGGAAATAGGGAGCACATGGGTATCACATGGTTTTTGTTACTTTGACTTAGCCGGAGAAATAAAGCACTACAAGAAATGTGAATCTTTAATAAAAGATCAGGACATTCAATACCAAGAGCCAGAGTTAAGGTGACATCCCATAGCTTGAACACAGAGTTTAACAAAACATAACAAAAATTTAAAAATGGAGATAAGGTATATTTGCACTAAATGTAATTCTTTTCAATATTACAATTATAAAAAACTCTACCAAAGAAAAGCCTTTACTTCTGTGTTAACAAGAACTGTGAAGTAAACAATAATCTGAGGCAAATCTAAAAGTACTAGAGAAGGTCTGTGAAAAGGACAACACAGGAAAATGTGCTATGTATATTTTAAGTATTTCTTTATAAACTATTAAATTTCTAACTTGACTGAAATATAGAAAAAAGGGGAAAAATCTTACCAGAGTGAGAAAGTGCATTTTACCTAAAAATGAAAGAACCAATAGTCTTGGTGTTATCTGCTTTTACTGTCCCATATAGAGATCAGATCTGCTGCAAGTAGACAAGGGAAGTCTTGAGTAATGAGAGAGAAAAGAAACTGTAATTAGTGTTATGGGGAGTATATAGCAGACCCTACCACCATGATTTTTGTTATGGTTTCCTTCTCTTCCAGGATTTAATGACACCAATTGTCTAATTGAAATTCAAGTTAAAAGACACTCCCAGTATAAAATTAATGTTGGGAACTATTTGATTATACACTGTCCAGTTCAATACTGCAAGAAAAAGCCAGTCATGCAGTGGTGCAAGATGGAGGTGGATACATGTGTGCAGCTGAAGGAGGGCAAAGCAGAATGGACGTCCAACATGTTTACTCTGGAGTTTTACCCAGTTCATCAGAATGATAGCGGATGTTATCGCTGTCAAGCAACAGAGGACAAGCTTTCCATTGTGAGCCATGGAATAGAGGTTATTGTTGAAGGTGAGACCTCTATATTATGAAAGAACCCTTTTAAACAAAAGGATGTCATGTACAGAATAGCTCATGTGTGCTGGATGATTGCTTCTCCTAATGTCTGTCTGGTAGCACAGTTGCGCTGGTACTTACCACCTTCATGCTTCTATCCTGCCTCTTGGTAGGACAGAAACAAAAGGAAAGAACAAAATAAATAAATAATAGGAGGATCTGAAAGAGAAAAGCAAAGCTGCCAGCACCAAACAGCCATTAGTGGATTATTTGGTAATAAAAAATATCAATTGGAACAAAAAAAGGTTGTGGGAGGACAGCCTGATTATACATCACATGGACTAGACAGGAAGCAAATGGTCGTGTAGTAATAGTTGATGAGGCCACAAAACAGTAAAGAGGACAAAGCAATTCAAGCGTCTTGTTGAGAATGATCTCTCTTGCAACAAATAGAGAGAAAGTATAATTTTGTACCTTAAAAATTTCAAGAGCAGGAAAGATTACAAAAGCTTTAATTGATCTTAAGGGCAAGTGAGACCTTCAAATTAACTTGGGCAGTTGGCGAGCCAAGTCTAGATTATGACGAGCCACATCTGCCCTCCTTAATGTTGCTCTGCAGCTAGAAAGTGACCTGTGTCGCTATAGTATCCTACTGACCCCAGGCAGCTGAGTTGTAAGATTGTTCTGTTGCCAGTTCCTGTCCTGGTAAGTTACTGAACTTTAAAACATTACTTATTGCCACACAAAATGCTGCAACAGAAGGAGCAACATCAAAATTTATGGCTGTAATTCGCTAGCAGACGCGGCATATGCCCAGCTCGTGATGTAAGTTTCCTTTGAAATGTGTTCTGCTGATCTATTTATTTGAATGCCAAAGAGGTCTGAAAGATAGAATTACTCTGTTGGCAGCGGGAGACCAGGCACGTCATTTCCCCTCCCCCCAAAACACACTACCCTTTGCTCGTTGCATTTGCATCCCTCTTCCATCAGCAGATGGAAGGGGAGCCTTGTGAAGACTTCAGTATGCAGTGTAGAGAACACAACTGCAGTGCAAAATGTCAGGTTGTTGTTTCATTTCCCTGTTTTGCTTTTCTCTTTCAGAAGAGTCTGCAAACATTATCACAGTTTCACCAGAAAGTAAGTTCTGATTCTTATTTCCTCTTTAAGAGAAAGGAACGAATCTGTATCGCTATGAATTTCTGGTTAGAGCGTTTTATGCAGTCAAGACAAATTGGAACTGGTTGCTAAACTACAATTGCTTTCTTCCCACTTGAACAAAATGCAGACTCTCGAAGGCCACAGTTTCCAAGGCTAGAACTGTCCAGCATTCAACATAAAAGAGACAAAGCCAGTCAAATTATCTCCTGATGGTATACTCTGCACTTCTGGCGTGCCCAGTGATACAAGGCTTATACTTTCAAAGTGTTAGGAAACATGCTATGCCATCACTTCAACATAGCCTGAAGTATGGTTTTTACTCACAGGTGGTTATTGTTCACAATCACAGTTGCAAAAATATATTGGAAGTTCAGAGCAGTGCTCTAATTCTGACCCTTTCTTTGCTTCTGCCAGCCTTCTGCCATGCGTCATTCATCGATTACACTTTCCCATGCACTTTTCCTTCCAGTATCTTCATACTTCGTAGAATGCCCATGGAGATAAGGTTATCTCATGACATGCTGTACCAAAGTTACAGAATGTTTAAGTACATTAAGAAGCCAGTTGCATCAGAAAGACCTAATACTAAAAAAACCCAAATAAAACAGTCAACTATTTCTCTATGCTGACACATGGTAATGCAATTTTAGATACCACTAGAATCTCAGAAGAGTCCCAAGAATTTGGAAACTACAAGATATTGCACATTATTTATGCTTCAGCATCCGTGGGTCTATGTTGTCCATTCATCATTGTATGCGTGTTTTGGTGTCTAAGGAGGTACCATGGTAAGTAGTTTTACCATCAAACTTTGCCTAGTGTGCATTTGATTCCACTGCTTTTCACAGCTTCACAAAAGTTGCATTCAAGCTCTATGAAAGTCCCCTAATAATTTACCCCAACTGATTTTTGAGATGTCCTTGTTGAGTGCACCAGTTAGGATATTGAATCTTTAAGAATTTAATTTGGCCCCTGTATTATTCCCTTCTGGAGACAGAGGGACAGAAGTAAAGTAAGAACAAATAAAAACCTCAGACTTTATAATAGTTGGAAATTTTTCTCCTGTTTTGCAAATAATCAATTTAGAAATAAATAGGAGTTTTAGCCATGCAAATGCAGTCAAGCTCTATCCAGTTACATTTTATATTCGTAGTTTGCCCTCTAAATTATCAAATAATTACAGTATTAATCTCTCCTGCTTTGCAGGAACTCTTACACAGATGCCATGTCCTAAATAAAGAACGCAACGCAGAGTCCCCCATATCTTAAGTGATCTCACATTTGCCTATTGTAATCCCATGTTTGTTTGGGTCTTTTTTTTTAGTTTTAGGGAAATTAAATTATTTATTCTCCCAATCAAATTTAACATGTTAGCTCATAGAATGGCTTTAGGATTTTCCGTGCCTTTTTCTCCCCACCCAGTTCACTGAACACAGAGAAAACTGGCCACAAGTACACTAGGAATTTTTCTGCTCCTATCCAGAGGAGCTCTGTGGAACACAGAAACTCATTCTATAAATACATTGTTCTGTGTTGGTTAGCTTTTGTCAGAATAGCTGTTCCCAAATCCAGTTTAGAAATAGATTTTTATTCTTTGAGGTCCACTCAACAAGGCAAGGACTCCTATAGTAGTTAATACTCCCTCCATAGGCAGAAAGGCACCTTCTCAATGCTGATTTATTGAAACATCTTTTTTTTTTCTTTTACCTAGCAAATCGAAAGACAACTCCAGTAACCCAACAGAGACAAAAAAGCCTGGTATGTTTAAATTTTTCCACCACCAAAATCTGACCACATCCTGCATAACCACATACTGAGAACAAATCTGTGTAGTACAAAACGTAGCATAGAATCAGAGACAGATTTAGTGACCGTCTTGGTGCTTGGACAGCGTGGCTTGCCTGGTGTGAGATAACACCATGGCTGAGCTAAGGGAAGGAACTAAGGGTTCCATCCGCAAAGGTACTTTAGGCATCTAAATTCCTCTTAAAATGTATTCATTTGTAAGAACCATTCCAGTAAGAGTTTAGACACCTAAAACACCTCTGTTGATCTGGTTCAGATTGTCTGCGTAAGACAGAAAATGACCCACAGAGCAAGGCAAATGACTGAAAAGAAAGACTTTCATATGTGGCTAGCATGAATTCACACAGGTTTGGCAAGCAGTTCTAGAGAAATTAGATGGGCGGAAGGCAGAATGCAAAACATGCGATCGGAGCTGACAGCAATCAGTCACAGAAGTAGTGTTGGTGAGGATCAGAGGGCACCAAACAGGTTGCAGAGCTCCCAAAGGACAAGTTGGAGGAAAGAAAATTAAATGCAGTATATTCTAAGTGGATAAAAAATGGATGGCAAAAGAGGACTTCATTAGAAGAGAGAGGAATTTACGGAGAAATTTGCAGATTTTGAAGGAGAAAGATTTATCTGGAAGATAATAAGGCAAAGAGGATAAGAAACGAGATCAGGAAACGGGGCAATGAAGGGAAGGCAGTCTGGGATTTGGAGGTGAAAATAAGAAAGATTATATAAACTGAGAAGGGAAAGCCTTGAATGTGTGGCATAGAAGAGCTCTCACGAAATGATAAATCAGTTTTGCCTTAAGTTGGCATCTTACAAGAAAAAATGAGGGTTTGGGAAGGGAAATGGAGAAAGGCAGGAGATACAAGAATGATTTCTAACTTCATTTCGAGAATCAATATAAAATGCAGTGAGCAGGTGAATCCAATTCACCAGCGATTAAAAGTAGTTTTAAGGGGATAAAGCAACTTGAACAAAATCTTACATGCCTCTTATTTATCAGGAGCACAGGCAACAACCAGATATGCATAGAGCTGTACCCTGTTCTGTTTTCTGCAGGTCAGAAGTCCAGCAGCCACTTCATCCCACACTGTTGGGACAACTCAAGATTCAGAAGAAAGCTCCTCACTTTACTATTGTTCCATGGCTAGCCCACTGCAGGCCTTGCATGGCAACACAATTTATGCCAATGATGTGCCGCCCTGGAATGCTCAGAGGACAGCACCTAATGCACCTTGCAATGATCCTGTTATTCCTTCCAACCCAGTTTCACCTGAAAGCTCAGATGTCCTCACATACGCTACGCTAAATCATTCTGCTTCTGCAGAAAGATGCCAGAGAAGGGAACTAACTGTAGAAAATGAATTTACAGAATATGCCTCCATTAATGTAAATAAATAAATGTGGCAAGGACTTCTCCAGACAACCGTTTTGCCTCCAGTCCCAGTTCTAGCTTCCCTCCAAGTTGTTGTTCCTCTCTCTTCTGGGAAATCTTTCCTGTTGTTAAGAAGAACCTATGGATGCTCCTGTGTAATGCCAGAACTCAAAACACAGCCTGTGTCGATGGGTGGGTATTTGCACTGTGCGTTTCTGTCTTAAATGGGGAAATAAAAGCAAACAGCTGAACAGAAATTTAGTTCTGTTTTATTTCAAACCAGGACATCTTTTTTTTTTTCAGAATTCTGCTTCTAGGCTGACTTTGATTTGGTTACGGTTTGAATATAGATAAAGGGGAGAAGGGGAATGTTCTACTAGGGTAGAAACATGTAAAATGAATCTGTGAGGAAGATGATACTGAGTCAAGTTAATCTCTCACAAGTAAAAGCTAAGAATATTTGTGGGAGAATTTTTCTCTAAGTTTCTAAGAACATCCTTCCAAGGATTCAGTTTTTTATTCCAGTTTACTTTATCTCCTTTCAAAGTTCTTTGAGCACCATGAACGCCTATGGCTATTATTAACCAAAATCAAGTGAATACTTGTGTGTGTGTGGTTGTTTTTTGTGGAAGACAGGGAAGGAGATGGTTGTTTTCCTTTTACAAATAATTCTCACAAATGATGTGTAAGAAAATATTAAAATATAGCATATTCTGCTTTTCTAAGTTGGCTAAGTTATTGCACATTGCTTTTGTCCATGACCAATCAGTGGAAATAACAAATGAACAGCAGTGACTGAGCCCAGTCAAAATAAAAAATTTTTGTTCACGAATAACTGTGTATAACTGTGTCATGCTAAGCTTTCCTCCCAACAATGACACAAAAAAGTGATTATGCTTCATGTTCAGGTTTACAGGAAAGAAGATAAAAGGAGATAAAGACCAAGGTGCCATTTGAAGTTTAACAAGAATGCTCACACCCTTCTTCTGCACCACATATTCAGCTCTATCTTGGATACCATGCATCTGCTTTTGCAAAATAATGCTCTTAAAAATTACTCTTAGCAATATTTGCACCAGAGGTTTACAGCAGCAAACAGAGAGGCTTTAACTTGGTTAAAAAACGGCACCATAGTTGAAAAGGAAGGATGTTCCAGGTCTTAGGCTGCACGTAACACACTGGATGATTTGCACTCAAGTTAGTGGAAGAAACTAAGGCTCTATTATCTTCATATTTCATCTTGGTATCATTCCAGCTAACACCAAAGCTGTTAAGCACATACACATTCACCCTGCCATTTTGGTAAGTGAGGTGGTTTATTATGCTTGTGCTTCCCTTCCCCCCTACCTTTGAACTCAGTCACAGTATCTATGTGGATAAAAATCCATGGTAATTGTTTCTGCCCTAAGTTGTTAGTTCAGGCCATTAGATATGTTGATTATTTTCTTTTAAATATATAAATTACCAATCCAGTAAATCATTGATAATCCTCATTAAAAAAAGTAGTAGAAAACTGTCTTCTAGAAAAAATCAGTTTGCTCTTTTTGTTTTAGTGAGTCAGTCCTTGTATGGCTAAAGACTAATTATTTTAGCTGAAGGACTGGGAAACTTGGAGCAAGTTAGGTATAAGTAGGCCCAGAGATAGACCTTTAAGTGTGTTTATTGCTCAGCTGATAAAGGTACAATTGTTTTCATGAACTACAAGTAGCTTTCAGAATAAGGAAAAAATGTTTCTCTGAAATAGAATCTACCTCAGTGTGGGAACATACTTAAGAGACAATGGACATATATTGAACCAGCCATGCGAGGAAGCAGACTGGCTTTAGGCCCTCGCCCTGGAAGTCACCTTGAGGAGAGAAAAACAGGAGCGACAGTGGCTGTTTCATATGAGTCGAGAAAACAGGCCTTACCTTGAGGAGAGAAAAACAAAAGCGACAGCGACTGTTTCACACGGATTGAGAAAAACAAGTTTGGAGGAGTCGGACAAGCAGGTGGGAAAAACAGAGATTAGAACGAACCAATCTGAGTCACATGGTCGCCTTGTGCACAGGACTATTAACCAATCAGCTAATGCGTGAACATGAGTAGGGATAGAAAAATTGTATATAAGGGGCAGTAGAATATGAATAAAATGGCTTCTATATGATTCACGTTGGATCATGTGAAGTCCAGTTTCTTTCCTCAGAGGATGACCCGACGTGATTTGGACCTGCGCACCAAAAAGAAGAAGAGCGGGGAAGAGCCCAGAAGGAGAGGCCGGCTAGAGTACGGCCCAGCAGGACTGGAGACCAGGGTGGTCAGAGCACAATCCGCAGAAGAAAAGTACGTTGTGACGGACACCCAGTGAGGTGAGCAGCCGGGAAAGGAGATGTGTCAGAGTGTAACAAAAGAAGAAGATGCAATAGTAAAGCTTCTCCTTCATATACCTCAGTGGTCTGAAACTGAAAAATAAAGACAGCCATTCAGTGGAGAGCCTAAATGAATTTGAACAAAAGGCATGCAACTTCTCTAATTGCTTTCCATGACTTGGATACAGGCCTTGCAGGCAGAGGGGAAAGAACAAAAAGGCCATCCTTCTAGAGAACAGGTAGATGGGAAACAATATGGTTCTCAAAGATGCTTTGCAATACTCTGCCCATACCGTAGTACACATAGGGAAGAGTCCAAAGACCCTCAGGAAGGCAAGGAGGGGTTCTGGGGACAGGCAGGTTACCTGTTTGAGTTTCCAACCAGCTCTGCACTGCATTCATCTGGGTACATACAGCTTTCCCTCTGCCACCCCAGCCAGCTGAAAGCACCAGCAGGTCTGTTCAGAGCAGCCCCAGAATGACGACTGGCAACTGGGACCAAGAACAAGACCAAATGCACATGGAAGAAGGATTGCACCATCAAGACATGCAAAGACTAATGAAATCTTAATGTAGTTTAGTTCACCCGTATGGCAAGGCTGAACCTTGGCTTAATGAGATCCCCAGAGAACCAAGTTTGATTTAGAAGATGAAATTTTTGAAGATAAACAGGAAGTACCTCACCACCTTACCATCAAAAACGCTAGCATAGAAAAGCGAAGCACAGGAGACTGCAGTAGGTTCATTGGGTTTTTCTAAGCAAACAAATAGAAAGACTGTGCCTTTTGAAGCAGGGAAACAAAAGGCGCTGACTGAAACAGTCTGCCTTTTAAGGTGCAGATAATCCATTGACATAAAGTACAGCATTGCTCAGTTTTCACGGCCTTTTGAAAGAAAAGAAAAAAGTTGTTATTTTCACCACCAGTTGGCTGTAAAACTGGCCAGTGAACAGGACTACATTATGTCACTTAAGGTGCTACGTACCTGTCTCAATCATCTAGTGCACCTCTCAATTACATAATGTCACACTTGAGACATCACACCCAACAACGGTTGTGTTAAGGCTCGGTGGATGGCCTCCAGATTTTACAGAGCAGCATCCTACCGGAGGGGCAGGACACCAGTGGGAACAGAGCAATCTCATGATTCACCCTGTGCGCTCAGCGCATAACTGAGAGGAACCAGTACTGGGTTGAACTATGCAGTGAAACCACACAATCACGATAGTGCACTAAAGGAAACAAATAGGTTTGGGACCCATTCTGTGGAAAATGTATAACACTTGTGCAGCTACCCTAAGGTGTAGTCCGAGGACCATTTATATTACATATTTTTCTACTTCTTGTCTTTCCTTTGCTATTTTTGCACCAAATGTGCTGTACAGGTATAGTCACACAGGAAACCCAAAGAACAGAAACAAAGCTGTACAGCTCTTAGTTACACCCACAAAGCCACATGGAAGGAAAATAGTGAAGTCTGTGGAGCTGAAGGTCTGTTAATGCCAACAAAGCATGTTATTGCTCTTCATTGCAGTCTCTTCTTGCAAGGGAGGGACATGTAACTGGTTGCTCCCTCCCGAGCAACCCACACAGCAGACAAGCCTCTTACAAGATTATAGGGGATGAGTGGGCACTTAGATAGTAAAACGCATCAACCACCCTAGTTTCACTTTATCCAGGTATTCTGCCCGCCCCCCTCCTCCCCAATTGTGCTTCCTTATAAAGACATAAAAATATTAGAATAGCATGAGGTTTATTCATTTGCCAGTTCTTGAGCCCCAAATGTCTATCAGACAGGATACTGCTGCTGGCAAACCACAAACTTTTTCGTACTGCTAGATCAAGCATCAGCTTGCCGAGCCTTGCTTTTCCACCTACCTGTTTCGCAATACTTTCCCCCACATCTCGACAGTAGCCTGAGATCCATTTTAGCTCAAGGCTCACAGGCAGCAAGGAGAGCAAAGAAGGGAGTGCTACAGCTAAAAGTACGTGAGAAGTGGAGCTTGCACATCCAAGAAAAAGGCATCACCTTACGTTGCTAGGTTTCATGCTGCTTTCCCCCTAAGAGAGTGGCCAGGGCTATAAATTGTAGGAGTGCCCCCAAAACACAAAGAAATAGGGTGTACAGACAATGTTTGTTCCTCGGTTCGCCTGAGCTGCTCCACCTAGGTCCTGCTGTACCTGCGTTACCTGCACCGTTCAGGCAGTGGACTCAGGAAGAGAAAGGGGCAGCACAGACAGATGGAAACACAGGATGGTTCGGGACTCAGCAGCCAAGCTCCACACCAAAGCCTTGCTCCCTGCACCCCAGCCATTCCCCGTGCTGCCAGCTCAGATCTTTCCAAACTCCAGGTGAGTGGTACCATTCCCTGTGTCTCCCTGCATCCCATGCCCTCACCGAGGGACAGAGGACACAAGCCCAGAGCTGAGCACTGGGATCAGACCACAGCACCAGCCTGGGTGCACAGGCAGGTTGAAGGAAGAAGCAAACATCCATGTCCCTCACTGGGCTGTTCGCTGTCCTGCTCCTTGCACGGGGTTCCTCATCCTGCGGTCTCCACGTTTCTGCTTCCCTACCCCATTTTGTATCAACAAACATCAGCCCAGGCAAATGGGAACCAGAGACACGAACAGACCCGTGGACGGTGGCCAGGGAAGAGAAAGGAGCAGATTTCAAGGGCAGACAGAGAGCAGGAGAGGGAGACCTGAATGGGTGCCCAGAAAAGAACCCCCAAGGAAGACCAGCAGAGCCTAGAGGACACCAGAGTTAGCTACAAAGGTTGAGATGAAAACAACCTCATGTTCCTCAATACAGACAAAGTGGAGATATCTCATTTTTCTCTGAGTTTTAAGTGGCAACTACTATTTTCCATTAAAAAAGCCTACGCTGGGCCAGGCCTGCTCATGCACAATTCCTGCTCACCTAATGAAAAGGAGAATGCCTACGAACCACGTAAGCCCTCATTTCCATCCACACAGGTCAGTGGCATATGTCAGCCACATGAATCCACCGCACTCATACTTTTTCAGTTTCTCACAGTTTCATCTTACCATACCCTTTACATTCCCAACTACCGCAATTACGTATCTAGCCTGAACTCAAAATTCTGTTTCCCTTTCTGCCTTCTCATTCTTACATACACACCTCTGGGGACCCATGGGTGGAACACTACTGCCATAGTTACGGTAATATAACTAAAGCAACAGGGGATAATCAGTGTTGGAAACACTGTGAAGAGGCCGAGTTTCTACCTACTGTGAATCTTGGCCTGTGAGACAGAGAAGTTCATGTTATACTGGACATAACGTTATCATGTTATAATATATTAATTATGCATCTTGTAGAATTGATTTTAGTCAGAAAAATGCTCAATCAACTGAAGTTTGGAGTAAAGACTATGCTTGGCATGAGATGTCACCAGACTTAACTGAGAATATGGGAGTGATCATTTTACACAATTGAAGAGTAAAACTTTGCTGGCTTTAAGCTGGTGATGTGACAGCCGAGTTATCATCCAAGTGGCATTTATTTTCAGGTAAACCAACTCGAGTTCTCTTCTCAGATGAGATTTTCGAGATGAGCTAGTGCATATGCATTGCTTTCTAGTTATCACATGCCTGCACATGGCTTTACCGAGCCTCCACTGAAGAGCAGTGCTGTGGTGTTTGCTGCAGCTCAGCCACCTCTGCTGCTGAGACAAAAACCTGTCGTCTGGCAGTGAATCACATACACTCAGTTTTCACACTGCAGCTTTGGAAAGTGGAAAGGCATTCAGAGGCAGGCATATTCAACAAGCATACTAACAGTGTACAAAAAGGAACTTTATGATACAGCGGTTAGAAAACAACAATAACTTACAGGCAATGTCTCCAGTCCATCCCAGCAAGACACATGTACTGGGACTCAACCCTTCCTGAAATCAAGCTGCCTTGGCTAATAAGGATCTCTTAAACTTCTATATAATAATTACCTATCTATGTCTTTCCATCTGAAATTGTGGCTAATAATATTTTCTGTGGAGGACTTGCCCCTCAGTTGGGATAGTATCTAGAACAAGGCACACCTACTGCACACACAGCATTTCTGCATGTAGTCAGATGCACTGACAACATGGCTGTTAGGACTGAGACCTGGAACTGAGACCGCGTCTCTTCAGGTCTTGACACTGTTCACTTTGTGGTCACAAAAAGCCAGCTTTTCACCTAACATAAAGCGATTCAGCATCATCAAAATCTATGGAGCTACTTCACCTCACACCAGCTGGTGTGTAGCTGTTTAGGTTTTACAGACAACAGTTCTTCAAACGGAGCTCAAAGTAATCCATAAAGTCCCTATTCACAGATTTCTGGCTGCAATCTCAGAGGCTACATTTATTTTCTCTTGTGTAACCTGTTCTAAAACAATGCCTGTCTCAGCAAAAAAGATGGGATTGTTGACTTTTAGTGCACACTAAGAAACTTGCCTACTTTGTAGTGTTTCTGGATTATGGGAGGGATGGTTAAGCAAGGATGGCTTCTGCTAAATTTCTTTCTCCCTTTTTTAAGTTGTTAATACCCAGAAGTCTACTACCTAAACTTTACTTCATGGATTTAGCCTCATTTGGCTGCATTTTCACAAATTCTGCAGAGGCCCAGAACCTTTCAGAAATGCCTTTTTGATTGCATTTAACAAAAAGAATGAATTAAATAACTTGCAACTTCCTTTGTCTATGCCTTAGTCATTGACAGTCGTGGTTTTCTGGAAGAAGTGGCAGCTTCAGTAGACCCTCCATTTTCTCAGGAAAGTCATATTTAAAAGGTTAACTACAGTGGAAATGCCTGTCATGGTAGGAAAGCAAGACACACAAACTCATCTTATGTAATTTGTGGCCATAGTATCGCTACCAGCTCCCCAGCTGGGGACCCTACACATGCACACGATGCTCTACTGCCTCACTCAGAGTCTGAAAACCCCTGTGATCTATCAGCTTCCTCTTCTCTGCAGTCTGGGAACAGACTTCACTAAAACAGCATTCTCACTTTATAAACAAGTGATGGGAAGTAATAAGCATGCTTTGATTTTGGACACCGACTCATCATGATGAAACAAAGGTTGAGCAGAAACAGCTTTCAGTACCCACGCAATGCTCTCATCTTCCAGTGTGGTTTCTTTTCTTTCTTGAAGGAGGTTCAGAGCTCTAAGCCTACAAAAGAGAAATGAAAGTCAAATATGAGACAAATCAGAAGTGTCCAAGTATTCTGGCTGACTTCAAATTAGGGGAGTGGGTGCCAGGAAGCAAGCTCAGAGTGTGAGTGAACAAAACAAGAGCAAAAACTCTCCCAGGGATCCCAGAGAACCTCATGTTTCTTTGCAATACTCCTTCAGGGGTGTAGCTCTTGCCAAAGTGCAGATTTCCACTGAGATGTGCAAGCTGACAAATGCTCAGGGCGAAATTTTAACGTCTTTTTAACGTTTTCTCGTCTTCTGAAGATTTGCAGCACCTTCCTGTTGGCAAGAGGATATCTGGTATGAGAATTAGCACTGCATCATCTGTCACCAGCACAGAAGGCCCTGAGAACTTTTTTTCTGTAGTAAAAAAGAGAAGAAATGTAAACCATCCCTGAAGGAGCCTTTTAAACACATTTCTCAACATGTTTTGCAAAAATGCACCCATTTTACATCTAGGAAATGTGAGTGCTAACTGCTTGGAAATCAGACAATTTGTGGCTATCAGGTCCACTAATAAAATGGAATTGCCTTCCTGAAAGCCATATGCACATGTTTTTGGCGAGATATGATGCATCTGCTTTTGGTAAAGCAGATGGTCTGTTCCAGAAAACAGACAGGTACTACCTCATAAGCTTTCACCCTAATATTATAAAAACAATATTGAGGACAGAATGCCAAGGAAAGCAGGGATTGTGAAAAATCTTTATACAGCTAAAAATCAATTTTCAAATTATATGCATTTATTTTGCCAGGAGTTGTGACAATCCTGAGCCTGGACACACTTGTCAACACCTACTGTGGAAACTGTGTAAAGAAGAACTAGGAACATAACTTCTTCCTTCCTTCCCCTGCAGAGATGACATAATATCCTTTTACCTTAGAAACCAGAGAAATGCATACTGATTAGGCTGATATGTAACTGAGCTCTTTCAGTGGTGAGTTTGCATGTAAATAGCTCAGCTCGTTTCTCTGTGGTTGGGGCCCACAAGAATTCCTTGCAAACCCCACCCTGACCAAAGGTGGTGGAGTTACATGCTTTGATGTCTCACTTACATGGGATGGGGCCTGAAGAGAGACCAGAAAGAGAAGCTAGCTTAGATCTTTTGAAAACTTAGATAAGATCCGTAAAAGCTATCTGGCAAACGAGTTCCTAAATATACAGGGTGAGCACCTCCACTGCAGAAGCAGTTAGGAGAGGGTCACGCATGCTGGGGAGGCTGCACCACCTGGCTGCACACCGAAGCAGCCACAGCCACCATGGCCACTTTTAGGCTAGAGGAAGATGATTCTGGTCCCCTTGGTCCAAAATGACCACCATCAGCACAAAGAGCACTTCTCTGCAAAAAAAAGGGTAAGAAGCACAGCATCTAACCCATCAAGACTACTTGCTGCTGGGACCACAGCCAAGAAGCCCTCCTTCTGGCCACAATAATGCACATCTCTGTGTGCTGGAAGGTGTGTCAATCACCTGTGGCTTGAACAGTTAGGTAGCATACCCCACTCGAGGGCTGATCCCCATCCCCAGGGAGATGCCCAATGCTCAGGGCTGGGGCTGGCCCCCATGTCCCCTGGCTGCCCTGCTCCTGGCTGTGTGGTGGGACAGGTCCTGGCTGCCAGACCCTGCACTGCTGCTCCAGGCACTCCCTGTCCCCACTGTACCCTGACACAGGCGTGGAAATCACCTGCCATCCTGCTCCACTGCTGTTAGATATGCTCTGATTTCTCTGAGGTGGGGGGTGCAAAAGGATATAAGTAAAAAAGACAAAGCAATCTCCTGTTTTTACTTTATCTCATTACCGTGAAGGGTAAGGTGGAAAGTCCCAGACTTGTAAAGCACACTTTTGTCTTTCATTTTCTACATGCGTGGAAATTTTGGACGAATGTATCAAAGCATCCTACTTCCTCTGGGAACCGTTTTTACTAAAACCCCTGATAATCTGAACCTGCTTGCAAAAACAGTAGCCTGAAGGTTAGATCTGGTCAGAATGAATTCCTGTATAAAGCGTCTAATAAGTCACAAGTGCAGGGCCACTGCCTGTGTAAAAAGTTGAATACAACTCAAAATCCTTCCAGGAAAAAAAATTATACACTTGAAATCTGTTCAACACACCAAAAGCATACACGGAGAACAACTTTTATAGTTCTGGGACATTGGCAAAGAGGAGTGACTAAAGTGTCAGACCAGTCCACTCACCTGCATTTGCAAGTCACATTTCCTCTTATAATAGACATTGGCATCTGTGTTCACCATCCTAATCTAACAGTTATTCCAAACAGTTAAGTGAGGGTGAAGTCTCACAAAAAGAGTGGATACTACTGAGGGAATATGTCAAATATCAAGGAAGGCCTCAGGAGGGTTTGCCTACACCAGAGATTATTTTTTTTTCCCAGTGTTTTTACAGTATTTTACCTGTATGTTGCTATAAGGGAACATCTGGTAGCTATGTTGGGGGCACACCTGTGGCCAGGCTGACGACACCAGGGTGTTCAAGCCTGGAGGATTCCTCTCCACCCAAACCAGTAACACCAAGGACCAAAAGAACTGTGCTGTGATACCACCATCCTCCACTTCGGTGCTGGCAAAACCCCAGCTTAGTTATTCTGCAACCAACAAAAGTAAAACTTTGAAGCCCTTTCCAGCCTAGGCAAGGTCAGAATGTGTGACCAAAATCTCTGTCACCCGGCCATCTTCTGAAGAAAAGAAGGAGGAAAGGGTAGAGGGGATCAGATGGGAGGACGCAAGAGCGCTATGGTCGCTTGGCTGTGCAGGGGCAGAACACTTAAGGCCTCTCATGCTTCTCTCCCCTGAGCATACAGCATCCTCCCTCTCTTCTGGTCATGTTTTTACCGCTGTTAAGATGTTAGGCAGAAGACTACCGTTTTGGTAGACCACTAGATGGCAGGAAACGGCAGGGATTGAGCATCAGCTGCGTCTTTGCCCCTGCGAGCAGGACCATTTATTTCCACTACCCACAGCTGCGAGCCAAGCCTGCAGACTGGCCCTCCTAAATTCAGTGAGTACGTCAGAGTACAAGCACAACACCTCTACACCCAACAAACCTCAAATTAATTTCCTCTTTCCCCCCCTTCTTCTTTTCTGGGTGATATTTTGGGGGTTCTTTGGTTTTGCTTTTTCTCCTTACAGTGCTAAAAGAAGACATGGCACCTCTTTTGAGATGCCACTGAGCTGTGGTACGCTGGTGGTGCGTGAACAGAATTTGTTCTTTTTAAGGAAGGGCAGGTGCTTTTGTGCAGTTCTTTGGAAGACAGGATGACATGTCACCAGCCAAAAGTGGTTTTCATTGATTAAGAACAAACCAAAACCCTTGCACCTTAAATTATATCCTTAATTGCTCACCCTTTTGCTCCTTCTCCTCAAGTGTTATGTGTCCAGAGAGAAAATCCCACAAAACTGCTGAAATTTCAGGGCTAAACAGGGTTACGCTGAGCAGTTTTCAGCACTATCAGTTGGGGTATCATTTTTATTTGCATTTTTGGGCAGGACAACTCTCATTTGCTTAACCAAAGAACACCAAATCCTTTTTACAATATTTATTCAATTTCAAGTCTTTTCTCTAAGTCTCTGCTATTTATTCTGTTGTCACTGAAAGACTGTATCATCCAACAGGTTATATTCCAAACAGAAACAGAGCAAGATTCTTCTTAACAATATCTCTGCCACCTCTTGTCTTTCTTGACCCAGAGAAATCCCCTACAAGGACAACAGTTGTCCCCTGCCCCATCCCTGCCTTGAGCCCCAGCTCTGCCCGGCCACATGAAGCCAAGGCAGGGAGATAAACACCTTTAATTTCTGTGACTCTCTGATTGCCACAGGTCCCAATCCCCACCCCCAACCTGCCAAAAGGCTGCCATATCTGCAGGGCTTGCTTCTGCTTGGCTGTCCCAAATAAACTGCTAAAATAATTGACTTCTTTTGATTTTCCTAAAATAACATGCTTCTTTTGAATTGAATTTCTCTACATTTTCTACTCCCATCCAGCTTTGTCTCTGACAGATACAGTATTTCAAAACATGCTCATCTTTCCTCAGAGTTACTTTCTCCTTCAGGAAGCAACTAATCCAAATGTACACTATAAACTGTATTTGCCACACAGGATATAATGAAGTATCCCAAAACTGACCTTGTCGTCTTCCCCCTGGACCTCGACTCTGATGTGGGATTCATCCCACACACTGCAGACAGCTACAGTGGAACATTGTGTCTGAGGTAACCACCACTTATGGGTGAAAAAAAAATCATATCTCACAATTTATGCACATTATAGTTAAGTGGACATTGGATCAATCACCATAAAAAGGCTGATTCATTTCTTGATCATGAAGAAAACCTTCCCATCCACAGCATAGGGACCTAGTGACTTTGCTATTAGTTTCACCAAGGAGAACATGACTTCCTTTGGTCCGCTGTCATACATTTATTTTCCATCATCTGCAAAGCTCCTTTCCAACTGCAGTAAAATACATCAACCTGGATCAATTAAGGCATGTCTAAGAATGAGATCTACTCTCCTGATGATCTGTATGCTGGGTCTGAATTTGATCCACTGAGTCTATATCCAGGACTGACGATCCTCAATCCATGTTAATCTGTGGGCACCCTGTTACAACAATGGATAAAAAACTGAGCGGGAAGCAAAGCTACTATAAACCACAGCAGAAAGTACTTGTTTCAGCCCCTCAGCCTCAAAGGAGTGGAAGTAACTGAAGCTACAGGGTTGTTCCCAGGAGCCCAGAGCAGTGAGCATGATGGACAACATGAGGAACGTCCCAGTGAGAGCTGGAGCGCATCCCTCCACAATGCAGAACAGAGTTGCCTTCTTCCCTCCTAACATGAAGGTGGCACCAAAGGGAAGTCAAAGATTTGTATGAGTAAAAAACTTCAGGCCAGCCCGTAGGTCCTCCAATCCCTGTAGCACCTGAAGTGAGATTACAGATTTTTAGGTAAATGAGGAAAAGCAGGGTGGTTCTGACATTACAGTTTTCGTGTCAGATAAAGTGAGTACAAACATTAGTGGTGGTGGGAAATTGAATCCCAGCTTTCTCTTCTACCGCACAGAAAAACAATTTGGTTACAGCTTGTTGCAACCGTATTCTGGGATAAACACCTTCTGAGGGCTCTTGGCAGATGAACAAGAAGGAAGAAAATCAATAATAAAAGAAAAGAGTACTTTTATAGTTTCATATTTCTCTAATCAGAGAGCATTTGAGGGCAGCAGACATACCACACAAGCTGTTGCAGCTAAAGTTAACGTCTCTCCATCAAGGAAGAGGACAGCAAGGGGCAGAGATGTTAAATTCCCCGGCGAGATTTACTATTAGAGCAGCTCTATTAACATCATTGAAAGGTAACCCTTATAAATACTCCTCAAGCATCACTGTAGAGAGTAAAGGAAAACAAAGGACTAAATCCTGAACCACAGCCTCTCCCCTTCTTCCTTAGCCAAAGACTGAAGAATCATTAGGGAGCGACATCCATGAAGTCAGGAGAACACCAGATCAGACATTTAGCATAATCCCTCTTTCATGAATTACAGAAATGGAGGGGGAGAGAGGGGAGGTCCCCTCAAGATCCACCCAGCACATCAGCGCAAGCATAGGAAGAGCAACCAAGCCTGTGGTTGACAGTGGGCACTTGGGATCAGTAGCAGGGCAGAGAAGGACTGTAGCATGAAAATTTCATCCTCCCTGCATTTACTATTCTGATCCTTGTAAAATGCCTTACCCAAAGGACTGTCCCAGCTAGGCACACAAAGTACAGCTTTCCATAGCCAGAAAATACAGTTATTGTGCTTAACTACCACTTATCTCCCAAAGAATAGAAAACAAACTTGACCTATTACAGGGCCCCAGACAACTGTAATTTGCCCAGATATGGGGGAGGGGGACTATTCGTTCAATCTTGAAAATTTTAGCAAGATATCTAAAATTCTTCTCCCTAGCATTCTCACAGTTCTTTTCCTATAAATAAATACCCGTTTTCTAGCTACTGTTTTTCCAGAATAAAGGCTATATTTTCAGCACGTGTACCTTTGATCACTAGATGCACAGGATTAGATCATCTTTAAGTTTTAATCACTCTTGTTTTGCTTTGGCATTCTGAAGTGCTAGATACAGTCTCTAGTGGGTTAGTCTGTTACTTCAATGCAGATAGACATGGTTTAAAAATTGTGTACTATACCAGGCAGTGTTTTGATACAGCTCTACTTTTGAAGTACACAATGTAAATTCCTACTGGTACTCCCACCGTCGCTTCAACACCACTATTACAGCAACATTTTCATTAGGAACTATAATGTTCTTTTCTAGGACAAGAGAAAATGGCATCAAATTGCACCAGGGGAGGTTTTGGTTAGACATTAGGAAAAACTTCTACACTGAAAGGGTTATCAAAGACCAGAACAGGCTGCCCAGGGAAGTGGTTGAATGGCCATCCTTGCACGTATTTAAAAGCCATCTAGATATGCTGCTCAGGTACATGGTTTAGAAGTGGGCCTGATAGAGTTAGATAATGGTTAGAACCTGATGATCTTAAAGGTCTTTTTCAGCCATAATGGAGAAAATTATACATACTGAGAGGATACTGCGACCTTTGAGTATTTATCTTTCTTATAGAGCTTCAGTCACTAGTGAGGGTAACTGAGACATCCCCATCCCTGAAGAAAAAGGGTGGCAGACAGTCAGAAAAATTCAAGTAGAGATGACTTTTGCAATCAACCAAGCTAAAAACACTCGTTCCCCTATCCACACATGCAAGATTTGGGTGGCACTAGCTGAGGCCTGCTGGCTGTTAGACAGCAAAAGAAACAGTGTTTTGTGTGGCAGTGCCCCTGGGGCTAAGGGCAGGTAAAGCTCACAGGAAGACTCAAGACCTCTCATTAGGTTATCTGATCTGGCACACAGCTCTGGTGGAGGTTTTGATTTCCTCCAAACTCACTCAGGAGTCATGAAACCCACGGTAAGAAGTGAAGCTGCCCACATTGGCAACACACAGCGGGCAGTGTCAGAGCGGACCACAGGCGATGGGAGCAGGGGAGCCTTGGCAGGTCTTCCAAGGGAAACAGATCTGACTGACGAAGTTCTGGTTTTCCTCTGACAAATGGTGACTGCACTGTGGCCCTCCCCAGAGCGGAAAGACTACGATAAGGAGAAATAAACATCATTAGTTCCTTCTGAGACTGTCCAGAGCTTGCAAAGGTTTTTGGAATAATGAGCAGGCACAGCACAGCTTTTCAGGTGCCAAAAAGATGTTTTAATGTACCTCATTTCCAAAAAACTTTTTTTTTTCCTACCACCTCATGTTTGTTTTCCCTGAATTTATTGCAAATATAATTTTGTTCCTAGCAGGAAGGTTATGCATGTAGCGGATGAAGGACTGTATTCAGGGTGTGGTGCAGACAGAGACATACCCCATAATTTTCACAGACACATAGGTGTTTGTGTCACCTCTTGTCTAAACCACAGTCTTGGTCTCTGTCAACAGACACAGAAAGAGGAGGTGGGTGCAGAAGGGCAACTGGGCCCGGCAGGGCAGGCAGGGGCCAAGCTGGGCACAGCCTGGGCACAGCCACATGCCACCCCCTGGAATTAAATACTTGGGCTTAGGCTGACCATGTGCCAAACTGGGTCTCACTGCTTTAGGGAGGGGAAAAATAAATAAAGTTTGAAACCTCTCCAGGAAGTGTATGAAAACAACATTTTTGTCTAAACAAACACAAAAATGTATTTGGCAGCTCTGGCTATAAAATTGTGCCCCCTGGCATACCCCAGAGGAGGGGGCTGTTTATACTGATGCTTAGGTCAGTGGTATGTGCCTGTAATGTTTAATGCAGTTGTCATAAACCATTCCTTGACTTTTTCCAATGAGAAAGCTTTTCAGAGTTTGTCTCCCCCTAAGGTTTCCTAAAAATTGGACAGAAATGTTTAGAAAAAATTATTTTCTGATGAAGATAAATTTTTTCAGATAGATTGTTTTGATGTAGCAAAGAATTAAAAATTAATTCTGCAAGATTGTAAGATTTTGTTTCCTCTTTATCTGAATAGGTGTTTTATTATTTCATTTGAAAATGCTGTTTTAACTCATAGAATCATAGAATGGTTTGGGTTGGAAGGAACCTTGAAGATCATCGAGTTTCAACCCCACTGCCATGGGCAGGGACACCTCCCACTAGACCAGGTTGCCCAAGGCCACGTCCAGCCTGGCCTTGAACACCTCCAGGGATGAGGCCTCAATAACCTCTCTGGGTAACCTGTTCCAGTGCCTTAGCATCCTTAAAGTGAAAAACTTCTTCCTAATGTTTAATCTAAACCTGCCCTCTTCCAGTTTGTATCCATTCCCTCTCATCTTGTCACTACATGCCCTAGTAAAAGTCCCTCCCCAGCTCTCCTGTAGGCCCCCTTTAGGTACTGGAAGGCTGCAATAAGATCTCCCTGGAGCCTTCTCTTCTCCAGCTGAACAGCCCCAACTCTCTCAGCCTCTCCTCATAGGAGAGGTGCTCCAGCCCTCGCATCATCCTCGTGGCCCTCCTCTGGACTCTGTCCAACAGGTCCATGTCCTTCTTATCTTGGGGACTCCAGAGCTGGACGCAGTACTCCAGGTGGGGTCTCACGAGGGTGGAGTAGAGGGGCAGGGTCACCTCCTTTGACTTGCTGGCCACACTTCTTCTGATGCAGCCCAGGATACGGTTGGCCTTCTGGGATGCAATTGCACATTGCTGGCTCATGCTGAGCTTCTCATCAATCAGCACACCCAGGTCCTTCTCCTCAGGGCTGCTCTCCAGCCATTCCCTGCCAAG
>NW_009649169.1:1263111-1278787 GCF_000708025.1 Charadrius vociferus | reverse complement strand
ATCCCTGGCTGCTCGAACGATTCCTCTGTATTCCTCCCAGGCTACCTGCTCTTGTTTCCACTCCTTATAGGCCTCCTTTTTGCTTTTGATCATGTCCAGGATCTCCTTGTTCATCCATGCCGTCCTCCTGGCTTTTCTGCCTGCCTTCCTCTTTGTAGGGATGCATCGCTCCTGAGCTTGGAGGAGGTGATCCTTGAATATTAACCAACTTTCTTGGGCCCTTTTTCCCTCCAGCGCTTCATCCCATGGTGCCATACCAAGCAGCTTCTTCAAGAGGCCAAAGTCAGCTCTCCCAAAGTCCAGGGTGGTCAGTTTGCTGTGCACTTTCCTCACTGCCTTGAGGGTCTCAAACTCGACCATTTCATGGTCACTACAGCCCAGGCTACCCTTGAGTTTGACACTGTCTACCAGCACCTCCTTGTTGGTAAGAACAAGGTCCAGCATAGCTCCTCTCCTCCTTGGCTCTTCAACCACTTGGAGAAGGAAGTTGTTGTCAATGCAATCCAAGAACCCCCTGGATTGCCTATGCCTGGCTGTGTTACTCTTCCAACAGATGTCAGGGTGGTTGAAGTCACCCATGAGGACCAGGGTCTGTGAACATGATGCCACCCCTATCTGTCTATAGAGGGCTTCATCTGCTCAGTCTTCTTGGTCGGGTGGCCTGTAGTAGACCCCCACTGTAATGTCCCCTGCTCCCAATTCCCCTTTAATCCTGACCTATAGGCTGTCATCCATTCCTAGGCTGAGCTCCATGCATTCCAGCTGGTTGTTGACATATAAGGCAACACCGCCTCCTCGTTTCCCTTGCCTGTCTCTCCTGAAGAGCCTGTAGCCTTCCAAGGTAACACTCCAGTCGTAGGAGTCATCTCACCAAGTTTCTACAATGCCAATGAGATTGTAGCCTTGGAGGTGTGCACACATCTCTAGCTCCTCCTTTTGTTCCCCATGCTACGTGCACTTGCATAGAGGCGCTTCAGCTGTGTCTTCATTGAAGCTGACTTGGCTGGAGCAGTTGTAATTACTTTGCGCTGCTCTCCAGGTGGTATTCCTTTGCTGTGTATTAATGGTGCCTCCCTATTGGCTCCTGTTGCCCCAGGAGCTCCTGGCTCGTCTACATAAGATTAAGCATGCTGCAGTGTAGCCAGCACATTTTGGAGCAAATGGCTGCAGTCCCTCACTTGTACCCTGTTTCTTTGCTTGGCTTGTCCATCCCTTGGCTTGTTGCAGGCAAACCCGATAATGCCCCCTTCCCCTGTCAAGTCTAGTTTAAAGCCCTGTTAATGAGCCCTCCTAATTTGGGGGGCAAAAACCCTTCTCCCCGCTTTGAGTGAGACATGCACAGCTGTTGTCCCTCAACATGGTTCAAGCCCGGTATGTAGCCGTCAGTAACCAACTGCAGAGTTGAAATTCCACATTTGAAACTTTATTCAGTTCTGCACAGAAAGATAACTGGTTTAAGTTACTTTAGGTTGCCAGAGGCAGGTAAAGCTGGCACTTTCTCCCTTCCAAACTATCCTCTATTCTTATAATAGATTGCTCTGTCTACATTCTAATCTTGCAGTTAAATGCTTTGTTTTCTATTATGGTTAATTTCTCTGTGACCCCACATCCATCTATCCTCCCATGTACTCATCCATCCATGGACATACTCGGCCATCCTTCCATGGACTTATCCAGCCATGTTACTACAAATTCCTCCCTTTGACAGTATGGGCTTTATCCAGAGGTCCTACAATTCTCACCTTTTTGGCTTTTTGCCAGCTCCATAAAATAACCCTTACTGTCTCTACAACTGTTGTCTCCTCTAGTTATCATGATTAACTCCTCTCATTATCATGATTAACTGAGGTCAGGTAAAGATTGACTTATGTAGTCCAGTGCAGGCTGGAAGACATAGTATTACACAGCAACACACTATCATACCAATCAAGAGTATACCCATCATAAACAGTTGTTTTAGCCATTCAAAATTTGGCAGTCATGAGGTTAAACCATGGAAAATCAGCTTCAGTGTTTTGTTTTATTTCTCAGACTAATGTACGTAACTGCCCAATCTTTTCTTCTACTAGTTGTGAATTGGGTGACAGATTAATACAGCACATCCCTTTGAATTCCTCACATCTGAGGTCATGTCTTAACAGAAGGTAATCCATGGCTGCTCTGTTTTCAGGGGTGGTTTTTCATCGCTGGGCCATTTCTCCACTAAAGATTGCTAATGCTTGTGAGGCAAAGTTTATGCCTTTTACTATTGCGCAAGTAAGGTGTTTGATCATATGATAATTCATAACTACACCTACTTCTGGTGTGAAAAACATAGCAGCATTTATCTCTCCTGGACTGAAAAGAGTTACCTCAGAATTACCCTCTGAAGGTAACTGTTTGGCTTCTTGTTTCCATCAGCAGCCTTTTCCTATAACTTCCTGAACTAGGTCTCCTTCAGAGGCCATAAGTACAGTTAACCTTCCCTGGTGCAGGGATGCCCTGTCACTTTAGCTGGGATATAGGTGAAGGCTTTGCGACCATATAACAAAAATCACCCCAGAGGTAACTTAGTGTGTGCCTTTCCATAAGGATTTTGGTCCTTAAAGTTACACGTGATATGAGGGTAGGAATGAGTTAAGTTTTCACAGTTTTTTGGGCAGTCTGTGAAGGTGACACACCTTTCTGCTGGGAAGGTACCTCTGACTTTTAAGTGTATCTTCTCTTTATCTTTTCTGAGTGTTATATTTCCACAACTACACATACTCTGATAAGTGTTAGTTAAATCAATGTGGGCTAGGAACGTATAATTCTTTAGTACCTGTAAGGACGTAGGATGCCTATGGCACAAGACGTAAATACATCTTCAAATGATTCTCCCCCCATTAAATGAAAGTCAGCAGTATTTGCCACATTTCTGGCTAAATTTTTCCAAATGTTTTCTCTGCTATCCCATTCATCACTCGTGAGTGAATACATGTTACTCTGACTGGTTACTCTGACAGTGTAATTAGCAGGAGCCAAAAAGTCTTCTTTTCTGGCTTTTGGACCACAACCATAGATCACATTATGGTTCAATTTGTCCTGATTCCTTCATTGCACCTGCCTCTGCTTCAGATGCATCTTTTATCTAGGTGCAATCAATCCAGGGTTTAATTCCCTTTACCTTAACTGCTGTGTGTGTGGTTAGAACTACCTTTTATGTCCCTTTCCACACGTCCTTTAAGGGGTAATCTTTCCAAGTCCAGATCAGCACTTGATCTCCAGGTCAGAAAGGGTGTACTGGAACATCCAGAGGCAGCAACAACCATTCTTGAACATACCTGTGGAGAGAAGGTAAACATCAGACAAAGATAACAAATGCTTTCTTACCAATTTTCACCTTTTATGTGCATACGTCTCCCTTCACCAGTTTGTTCATGGGGTGTGGCCTACCATATAATAGTTTAAATGGGCAAACACTTTCCCTGGCCCTAGGGGCTGTTCTAATCCTCAACATTGCCGTTGGCAGTAGCTCTGACCATTTTAGGTGAGTTTCCTGACGAATCTTAGCTAATTGTTTCTTCAATGTTTGGTTCATCATTTCCACCTGACCACTAGATCACGGCCTGCAATTTGTAGTAGATCCCATTTAAAATGTAAAACTTTTGCCACTCCTTGGACTATTTCCAACACAAAATGAGGACCATTGTCTTAGGAAAGTCCCTCCTATCCTAAATTGGGGGGACTATTTCTTTCAAAAGGATCTTTACAACTTCTCTGTCTTTGTTGATTCAACAAGGAAAGGCCTCTGGTGATCTGGTGAAAGTATCCATTATCACCAACAGATATTGATGGAAACCTTTCCTGTGCAATTCTGAAAAGTCTATTTGCCAGTATTCTCTGGGGCTTCATTCCTCTCTTTATTTCTCCTGGTGGCAGTTTCAGCTGGATTTTTGGGTTATTTGCACAGCACACAAGGCACATTCACACTATTCGATCCTGGCTTCCTGGACTAGTAATGCTGTTGCTGCCACCACTCACAGGCACACTGGCCATCCTTTATTGTTTTCATCATGCTGTTTGGCTACTGGTCTTTTCCAACTCCCAAAATCTGAGTCATTACCCCTACAGCCACCCCCCTTTGTTCATGCATGAAAAGTTGAAAGGGTTTTTCCATATTTGGCAGTTCTAGAGCCAGGGCTGACATCAGGGCCTTTTTGATGTCATCTAATCCTTTACGACACTCAGCAGTCCATTCTAATACATTCTCCAGCCCTTTTGTAGCTCCATAAAGGGGTTTTGCCATTAGTCCAAAATTTGGAATCCAGATCTGGCAGAACCCCACCATTCCTAGAAATCTTCACAGTTGTTTCTTCATTCTGGGGACAACTAGTTGGCACATAGCTTCTTTCCACTCAGGACCCAATGCTCTCTGGCCTTGGGAAATATCAAATCCCAAATACCGTTTTTCCTGTTAGGCTATTTCCTGTTGGGCTATTCGAAGCCTTTTTCTGAAACATCAGGTATCCAGCCATTACTAAATAATTTAACAGATCAATAGTTAACTTGGTACACTTTTCTTTTGCTGCCCCCCCCCAGCAATAAGTCATCAGCATATTGCAGCAAGGTTCATACATTTAAATTTGGCTGGTTATTTATGTCTGCAGCTAGTGCAGTTCCATATATCATGGGGCTGTTTTTAAATCCTTGTTGTTCAGAACTTTTGTTGAAGAAAGGGTCGTAGATTTCAGTGGCCTGTAATTCCCTTGATCAGGGCATTAGTCTTACTAAGGGGTCCTTTGCAAGAAGTTACCACTGTGCCATTTTCTAATAGAAAATCAATTGTCTCTTTCACCTGCGTCATTGGAACCAGAGGATCCGCTGGGGAGATTGGAATAGTGTCCCCTGGTCCCCAGCATTCTAAATATGAGTTACCTAGTCATAATCAAGTCATTCTGTCCTCTTTTTCCCTTATCACTTTCACTAATTTTCAACAGGCACTCATTTTTCCAGTGACCTGTCCTCTTACATTTTGCACGCTGGTTGGGCCTGAGGGGTATCTTTTGTTCCCCACCTCGTCCCCTGTCCCCTTCCTCTATTTCCTAAACCTCCATTCTTGCCTCAGCCTCTTTCTCTTTCTTCTATGAATGCTGCTGCTAGAAGTGAGGCTTGCAGCTTCAACTTCCCTTGTTCTTTTTTTCTGTTTTCTTTCTTCCCTATTGTTATAGACCTCATAAGCTATTTCAATTAGCTGGGAGATTGGCATCCCCCCAGTTCCCTCTATTCTCTGCAACTTCTTCCTGATATTGGGGGCTGACTGTCCTATAAACAACATATTGAATATCTTTTGGTTAGTCTCGTCATCAGGATCCAGATCTGTAATTGGTGGAATTGTTCATAGGAGATCATGAGACTCCTGAAACCCCTGAACCCTGTCTTTGCCCTGCAGGGGCACCGGACCTGCTTCCCTGTCCTGGTCACCACTGGTTTACAAACTCTCTGCTGATAGGTTACGTGTGGGTGGGGCAGAGGGCACTAATAATTGAACATCCTTGGGGACTCCCCGCTTTTCTTTAGCTCTAATACATGGCATAATATGATCCTCTTTGATTTCACATTTCTTATGAGTATCTGAACCTCGATACATCATCATATGTCCTCTTTGATTTTATATTTCATCACACTTTCCTGATCATTTACAAAACAACATCAATTGTAAAATAGTATTAAAATTCAAAAGACCCATTTTCCAGCCACTTTTCCTCACTATCCAATGCGTACTGTGGCCACCACTGATTGCAGAATTGCTTCATTTTATCTTTTGTCATTGGATCAACTCCAAATTTAGACCAATTTTTAAGTATACAACCCAGAGGAGAACAGGGTAGGATTCAGGACTGGCTACCCCTTAATTATACCAGTGGCTGCTCACACTCAGCCTTGACCATACTTGAGGCAGCTCACGGATGATCAGCCCGCTCTTGCTAATTCTTAAGGTGGCTCACGGGTATTTAACCCAGTCTTGCCGTACCAGAGCTTCCACATGTGAGGCTGACAATCTGCTCCCGACCAACCATGCAATCAATTAAATGTCACTTACCCATCAATTAAAATCACTTGTTCTGTCTACTTTCTAATCTTGTAGTTAAATGCTTTGTTTTCTATTATGGTTAATTGCTCTGTGACCCCACATCCATCAATTCTCCAATGTACTCATCCATCCATGGACATGCTCATCCATTCATCCATGGACTTATCCACCCATGCGACTGCATGGCTTTCTTTTATATCTACTAACTAATCAGCTTACCTGTTACCATACCAGCTGCCGTTTTAGAAGGGGTTGCCTTGGTTAAGAAATGAATGAGACCTTGAAAGGATAGGCCAAACTGATCTTTTATGGTAGGCAAATAAATCTTCTGCCATCTTTAAGTCTGTAACATGGTAAAATTGTTCTTACTCCATGTTGATTCATGTTCCTTAAAAAAAGAGAAGACAAAGGTAGGAAGCCTTTTCAACTCAATTGCACATTACTCATTTCCTGAGCCCTTAGCCTCTGACCCTCGACCCTCACACAAGGAAAAAACCCCACCTCCCCAAGGCACCCCTGCAACTCCTGAGGGCTCTGCACACCCATGCCCTCCTCTGTCTCGAGAGGAAGGAGGAGGAGGAGGAGGAGAGGACAGGAAGCTATGGGACTCTGAAGCACTCAGAACAGTGAAAAATCACTGAAAAACACATCTCAAATAGCCGAAATAGATGAGCACTGTCTGTTCTAGTCACCAAATGAGGGAGAGTCCCATGGGGGAAATGTCGGTTGAGACTATGCTCATTCACACACCCAGGGTGGCCAAACTATGATTACAGACATAAGCTTTTCATCCTATCATTTCATAGCTTACATTTACACAAGAGTATAATGTTGTTTTTCCTATTATTCATCCTGTTATCTGGGTAAGCTACTTCTTTTAGGATCTCCTTTCCGCTTTTTAATTTCAAGGGAAAATTGTGCTATCTCTGGCCATGCCTTGGTCTTTTCCATTCTTCATGCAATTAGCTTCAGATACTCAAAACACAGGAGGTATTCACACACCCTTTTCCTGTACATTACCTACCACCCATTCATTGGTCGGATCCTTGTTGCCCATTCCCCTTAGTCTCACCAATAAGGTAACTGAAATCATGGTTCATCCATTTAGGACAAACACTGTCTTTCCCGTTGCCTTCTGTGAACTACTTTATAACATCATTCTGAGGGCCGCGGGCTTCCCCTTCAGCTCCCAAAACCATATTTTGGGCCTCACTGAATATTTTGTGGCACCACCAGACAAATTCCGCTTCAAGTAAGTCCAACTAAATAAGTTGCAGCCAAATGTGAATGCAGTTACTTGCTAGATAGTACCCGGGCTTGGACATTTCGAGTACAGCTTTCAGAAAGTCCCCCCTTCCCAGGTAATCTAACTGCTTACACACTTTTAAGAATACAAGGGTTTTTTGCCTTTAAAACCCTCACAGCTTTAAATAGGTGTAGAAGAGGGGATCTCCTTGCTGACTTCATTCAACTTTAGATTACGCCAGCCAGGAAATGCCACCCATGTAATGCATTATTTTTGGCCTTAAAGTGACACCAACTGGTAAACTAGGAGCTAGGGAGAACTAGGAGGGGTTTTGCTGAAATGTTAAAATAAACAGAAATGAGCAATTTTTTCCTGGACTCCAATAATTCATCAAAGAAGAGAACATAAAGTCTTGCAGGAGAGTTCAGAAAGTGTTGATACATAAGTTTAATTTAGTTTTAGTAAGGCTTTTCTATCTTCATGAAGAGCATTGCAACTCAGTTCTCACACACTCTGACAGTCATCTTTACCAGGGACATGACCTCTATAAGATTGGATGGCCTCTTACCATGTCAACATAGTGGGTTTTGCATGAGGCAGCCCAACTATTCATTCCCATACAAAAAAGATGTTCTTTGTGGCCCTTTAAGACTGACATACCACCAATCCCAACTGAATATCACATAATTTTAATACCATAAATGTCTCAGGTGAACATATTTCTAGCTAACAGACAAGGGTAGCTAACAGACTCTGGGTAGCTGAGTTGAAGCAAGGATGAAAAAATAGGTGTTACTTACACCTTCACAGTAAATTACAGAAAGAGCTTGTGCTCCATCTCAGTAGGCACACATGCTTTTTTTTTTTTTTTTCCATGCAGGATTCTTAAAAATTTCCACAGTTTGCCAAAAGATTGTGTAATGGCTGTAATGTTCTTTGTTGCCTGGGGCTTGTAACTTAAGTGGATGTTCAAATTTAGATTAATTTTAATCAGAAGCCAAGACTATATATGAATCCCATAACTTAAAATGAGTTAACTTTTTCACACTTTTCCCTTCCATGCGTTAGATTAAGTTCCCAACCTTCAACTTCAACAGAAAGACAGTAATACAGTAAACAAACTCCATGCAAGTAATTTTGAACAATTAGTATTCCTGGAAACTGAAGGCTGCTGGTTTGCCAACTGTGTAAAAAGAAATAAGTTTACATTTTGTCTAAATAAATATTTGATGACAACACACAGTAACAGGAAAACAGTTACCAGTTTTAGAGACAGGTATAGCCTTGTAGTTAACTTCAGCAAAACAGTGGGATTTGTGGATCTGTCTCCTCTTTGGTACTTACTTAAATGACTTTCTCTGGAGTTTCCTGTAATCCATCAATTTAACAATCTTTCCTGGAATATCAGTTTAATAATATCAGCCTGGTATTTATGCAGGTTGTCATTTTTACTGGAGGAGAATTGAATGCAACTGCCCAAATTAGATGCTGACCTCCTTTGGGAATATGAATGTGGAATAACTTCCCGGACAGAAAAGAATAGAACAGAACAGAATAGTTCAGTTGGAAGGCACCAACTGCTTGACCACTTCAGGGCTGACCAAAAGTTAAAGCATGTTATTAAGGGCATTGTCCAAATGCCTCTTTAACACTTGGGGCAGGCTTGGGGCATTGACTACCTCTCTAGGAAGCCTGCTTCAGTGTTTGAATACCCTCTCGGTAAAGAAATGCTTCCTAATGTCCAGTTTAAACCTCTCCTGATGCAGCTTTGAACCATTCTCACACATCCTATCACTGGATACCAGGGAGAAGAGATCAGCCCCTCCTTCTCCACTTCCCCTCCTGAGGAAGATGTAGAGAGCAATGATGTCGCCCCTTAGCCTCCTCTTCTCCAAACTGGACAAGCCCAAAGTCCTTAGCCGCTCCTCATAGGACATTTCTTCCAGCCCTTCCACCAGCTTTGTTGCCCTCCTCTGGATGCATTTAAGCACCTGAACAACCTTCTTCAATGGTGGGGCCTAGAACTGCACACTGTACTGCAGCAACAACACTGAATACAGTGGAATAATTACCTCTTTTGACCGGCTGCTGATGCTGTGTTTGATGCACCCCAGGATGCAGTTTGCCCTCTTGGCTGCCAGGGCACACTGCTGACTCACATTGAGCCGGCTGTCGACCAGGACCCCCAGATCCCTTTCTGCAGGGCTGCTATCCAGCCACTCCTCTCCCAATCTATACTTGTTGTTACTCCATCCCAGGTGCAAAATCCAGCATTTAGACTTGTTAATTTCATCCCATTAATCATTGCCCAATGTTCCAATCTATCTAGATCCCTCTGCAAGGCCTCTCATCCCTCCAGACAGTCAAAAGCCCATGCCAGGTTGGTATCATCAGCAAACTTGCTAATTGTGGATTCAACTCCTGCATCTAGATTATTGATAAATATATTAAAACAGAACTGGCCCTAGAATTAGGTCCTGAGGAACATCGCTGGTTACTGGTTGCCAGCAAGATGTAGTCCCATTCACTACAACCCTGTGAGCCCTTCTGTTCAACCAGATCTTCACCCAGCGCACCATGTACCTGCTCATCTCACAGTTGGATAGCTTTTCCAGAAGGGTGCTATGAGGAACAGTATCAAATTAGGACCTTACTAAAATCCAGAAAAACTACATCCACCACCTTGCCTTCACCCACTAGGCAGGTGACCTTATAATAGAACGATATCAAATTAGTTCAGGAGGACTTTCCCTTTGTGAACCCATGTTTACTGTGCCTGATGATTACATTGCTCTTAAAATGTCTTTCCATAGAACCCAGTATGGTCTTCTCCATAATTTTTCCAGGTACTGAGGTTAGACCAACAGGTCTGTAGTTTCCTGGGTCTTTCCTCATGCCCTTCTTGTAAATTGGAATAATGTTGGCTAGCTTCCAGTCAGCAGGGACCTCCCCAGACTCCCAAGACCTTTGGTAGATGATTGGAAGGGATCCTGCTGTAACATCTGCTAGCTCCTTCAGTGTTCTGGGATGAATCCCACCAGGCCCCACGGATTTATGAACATTCAGCTGCTGCAACTGGTCCCTTACAATTTCAGTGTCAACAAATAGTGTCACTGTTCCTGCAGTCATGGTCCTCCGGCTCAGAGGACTGGGTAACCCAAGGTCTATCAGTATCATTAAAAATTGAGGCAAAAAAAAGTATTGAATACCTACACTTTTTCTTTATCTCTATTTGTCAGCTGGCCACCTTCAACAGGTAGCGGTCTAATGTTTTCCTTAGACCTCCTCTTTCTATCAATGTACTTAAAAAAGCCCTTCTAGTTGTCTGATGCAACACTGACCAGTTTCAACTCTAGATCAGCTTTGGCCTTACATGTCTTTCCCTGCATATGGGACCACAGATCTGTAATCTTCCTGTGAAGCCTGAAGTTGCTTCCAGAGATTGTACAATTTCATTTTTGTCCTGAGCTCCATGAGGAGTTCCCTGTTAAGCCAGGTTGCTCTCCTGCCCCGCTTGCTTGTCACAGCAGTATGGTATTCCCAGTTGATGTTTGGGAAGTTGCAATCTCCTGTTAGGACAAGGGCTTCTGATCCAGAGATTTCTCCTGATTGCCTGTAGAATAACTCATCAGCGCTATCATCCTGGCTGGGCTATCAATCGTAGACACCCACTACATCTCTGTTGTTTTCCATCCCCCGAATCCTCACGCAGAAGCTCTCAAACACATAATCTCTAACTATAAGGTCTGTACAGTCAAACTTCTCCCTTACATACAGTGCAACTCCTTCACCTCACCAGCCCTGATTGTCCTTCCTGAACAGCCTTTAGCCCTCCATCCCAGCACTCCAGTTGTGAGACTCACACCACCATGTCTCATTAATAGTGATGACATTAGAGCTGTGGGAACAGACCAGTACTTCCAGTTCATCCTGTTCATTTCTTATACTGTGTGTGTTGGTGTACAAGCATTTCAGATGAATAAGTGTTTTGGTGAACAGGAGCACAAAATCTAAGGACTGATGTTTTAATCAACTATTGTAAAAAAAGAACTCCCTATAGGCTGGCAGGGCAGGATTCGAATCTTAAAATGTGACCTTGGAATAATATGATAATAGTGTTTAATATAAATGCATAAAACACCCTATATTTTCTGCCGACAAGTAAAGGTGAGCAGGGTGCTCAGTTCAGTGCTAGCTCTCATCAAAAATGTGTCAGGAGTGTACCACCAGCCTAGGTGGATGACCATTTAGCCTTGACTGGCAACTAAGGGTTGTCATAACATACTCACCATATACGTAGCCCTCCCTTTTTGCATCTCTCCCTCCTCATGGGTCCTCACAACGTGCCATCAAACTCACCCTTCAAAAGACTTTCCAAAAGTCTAACCTCAGCCTGCCTCTATGCAGGAGCTTTGTATAAGGGTAAGGAAGGGATTAACGCTTATAAGACTCATAATCCCTGGAAAGAGGGGTTTGCCACTGGTTTCTAACATACAGTCACTGTTCGGGGGCATCCCAGGATGTACAAAAAATGACATAAGTTATGGAGTACATACTGCATCACTGCTGCTCCAGGAGTTCAGCATAGCTGCATTTACACAAGCAAAAGCAGAATGTGATACTATACTAGATCTCTGAAAATATTTCCATTATCTTTCAAAAAATTAGATGTTTTTCTGTAATTAATTATTTCCCAGAATGAACCTCAATGAGTACTCTTGCAAAATGTTTCCTTATCTTCACAGCTTTTCAATTTTTCTAGGTTAAAAAAGAAAATGAAAAAACACGTACATATAACCAAAAAAACCCAAGCCACTGGAAAAAATAAGAGGGAAAGTTACAGTTTATGACATTTAATCAGAGCTTCTCAGATCTGGAAGTGGAATACTTTAAGATACCAACAGTGGAAAGAATAAGCAGTACCATGTTTTTTTTCTCTTTGATGGGGCATGAGTCATCCAGATAAAAGTCACCAGTGAAATACCAGGATGTACGATTTGTACTAGTTTCCTTTATAATTAACTTTTCATCGTGTTTACAGTAGCAGGTTCTGGAAAAATGGGACCCTCTCACACTTTTGGGCCTTTAAATTGTAAAAATATTATTTGGCCTGGGGTTTTTTTGTGTTTTTTTTTTTTTTTAAAGTAAAGCCTCGTCTAAAAGATAACAAAATCAATGGCACATAGTGGACTAACCACACCCTCACAGCATGTTTTTCCATGGCTGAAAATAAATGCTATGAGACCTGTGCCTCTACATCCTTCTTCAGCCCAAAGCAAACCTTTCCATTCACAACCACACCAGTATGAAATCTGCACATAAAGATCTACAGGCATCCCAGCAGGACTGCCAAAATGTACGCAATCAACTGGGAGACAAAATATGCATCATTAGTTGTTTCCACTGCACTATGTATAACCTTTGGGCATGACAGGTTACAAAGGTGATGGCAAGTGAACAGCCAAAAAGGCAAACAAAATATAAAGTGCAGAAAATACGAAAAAAGAATGTGTGGGTAGTAAGAAAAGTTAAGACAAAAGAACAGAAGAGGTACAAGATGGGGAAGATATAGACAACCTGTCTGTGAACCTGCATTAAGATCATCATGGATGTTCCTATCCTACCTATACCAACAACCCAGTTTCGCTATCACTCCCCCTCCCCTCCTAATCACTTCCTGTGAGCTAAAATTCACAACTGCACATTATGCTCCTCCCTGGCAATTTGCAGACATGTTCCCTGGCTTCAAGCAGTGAAGGCTACGAAATAAGAAAATAACTCTACAACCAACCCACCCCCACAGGTACATCTTTCGTCCTCCCTTCTGCAGTGCTCTGCTTGTAGGAAATTAGTGGTAGCCACCAGAAACCTTCAGCAAAAACAAAGGATGGGAGTTAACCATTTAGAAAGTTTTGCTACAAGACTGAAAGAGTTCAGGCCTCCCTCTTCCCCTCTGGACTGGGTCATTACATCAACAGCATTGCTTATAGGCAGCAAGGCAGGCTAGTGGGTCTCCCCTCTTCCTGCACAACTGCTTCAGAAGGGAAAAAGACACGCTGTGAAGAAAGTAGTCTAAACATTCTCAGGATGTGGGAAAGTAGAGAGACTGCTGGCAGCTCATTCTCTAGGGATTATGGAGCAGAAAGAAAACACACACTCAAAATTAAGATTCAGTGAAAAATTTTAATTCTACCCTCATGGGACAAAACAATTATTCTTCCAAGTTAGGGCAGAGAAGCACCGTTCTTAGTACTTTTTATTTTCTGCACTATACTGCTTCAATCATGAATAGCACAAATGCGATGAGAAAGAAGAGCTAGATCTCCACATTAATACCTAAAGATTTTTTCCAGCCTAAACAGTGGGTTTATACACCTGAGTTACGTCATTTCTTCCTCTTTTGTAGGGAGACTGACAGTTCTTTTGGTACTGCATCTTCTACATTCAAATATATTCCTCCCAGAAGAATCAATAGACTGAGAATTTCTCTGCTGCCTGTGAGGAAAGATTAAAATCTCTGATATGTATCACAATCAGACATTTTCCTCCTAGAAGACAAGATATCCTGGACAACCTGAACTCACTGCGCACACAGAGAGCTGCTGTGCAGCACAGGGGTAGTTGTACTCCAGTAGTTACTTATTGGGGGTCCTTTAAGATGGTCCAAGGCCATGCAGATGTGTCTCCCACCAGGTCTAAATGCTTGGCTTCTTGGAGAAGTGAAGTTCCTGATGTGCATTTTGGGGGGTTTGGGCCTTCCTTTTTTTCAATTTGGGCAGTGTGTGTCTTTAGAAAGGGAGTGATTTCTTCAAGTTAACACTTGGGAGGAGGGAAGTACTCTTTTTCTTGGAAGTAACTACATCTGTTCTAGAAAAGAAAGCTCCAGCCTGGAAGTTAGTACACAGAAGAAGAGTCCCAGTGAAGAGCCCAGAACCTGCATCCCATAAAGAAAGCACCACGGGGAGCTGAGAGCAGACAAGGAACTGCTAGAAAGTACTGTGCAAAATCTGATGCAATGCAGAAAAACATGAGTTGTCTGAAATCAAACCTGGAAGCACGGGCCTGCCTACGAGCACACCATGAGGTGGGAATAAGATGTACACAGGACCTTTATTTCTGTCTGCCACCTCCGTTTTCTCTTTCTAGAAGCTGAAGACTCCTTATTTAGATACTAACCAAACCCTACCTTTTTGAATTTAAAAGTCATTCTCTTTTTCAGTGGAAGAACTTGTCTAGGGAAAACGGCTGCTCTAAGTAACCTCAAAGCTGGATTCATCTCCGGATCATATGACAGAAGCCAGCAAATAGCATAGAAATTTAAGTACTAGTTGTACTTATCTTAAAACAGATGATAAACAAAGAATCGCACAAAGAAGTGGCCTCCTTAGATTCCTCTTCACGAAATTAAACTCTCCCCTGTAATCCTCCGTAATTCCTGTAATCATGTCTGCTACTCACCATAGTTCTTCTGCCCTATAGCCCAGTGTTGATGGCACTCCATGTCATACAGGGCAGATTCAGGATCTCCTCCTTGCCCTGGGGGATTGGCTCCACCATCGCCTGTCTCTCCATGCTCTGATGACAAGGATGTAGAGTAGCGTGGAGTTTGTTCTCACCTTTTCCTTTAAGACAATTCTTCTTCATGTAAGGTAAGAGAAACTGAGGCAACTGCATTTCCAAATAGTTACTGGTTTGGAAATGCCACTGAGAAAGATTCATAAAAAAATCCAACCTGTACCTAAAGTCTCAGCACAGCTTATTTGGTTTGCTGTATATCCTAATCACTGCTCTCTTTTTTCCTCCTCTACTGTAGTCTCTTACCTTCAACCAGAGCAGCAAATCAGAGTCAGAAGATGTAGAATTTTACACTATTTAATGTTGTTCACAAGCTATCTATTCCTTAACATAAACAATTTTCACAATAATTTATGAAGGTAAAATAAAACATTGTGGAACACTTTAAGTTAAAGACTTATTAAACCTTGAAATACTTCTCTCACAAAATATTTATTTATTCCACTTCATCATTTCAGTGGGAAAGGCAAAAAAAGCAATTTTTTATATTTTTGGAAGCAAAACTTCTGGCAGTAAAGATGATGAAGTAATATTTTCTTTTTTGACTTAACATTATTTACACTGTGACAAGATGAATAAAAACTCTTTATTTTTAAAATAGAATAAACCAGATATGTGCATGCTGGCAGAGAAGAGCCATTTGTAAACATCTAAATCATACCATATCTGAACTATGACAGTTTTTTGGGACAGGGCTGTATCAACAGCCTCACTTCTCCTAAATGCCCATTCAGGGGCATTTCCTCTTTAAGAAACAGCCCAAAGCTAATGATTTTCTCAAAAGGATATCAATGCCTGTGAAT
>NW_009649169.1:1259275-1263086 GCF_000708025.1 Charadrius vociferus | reverse complement strand
ACAAATGCTTACTGATACAATCGGTTACACATACAAAACACGTAACTACATGAAAACTGTACCTTCCAAACCCCACTCTGTAATGGAGTGGATTATACACACACCATTAAAACAGCCATTCTGTACACAGTGCAAGTAAACGAAGCAAGGGTGTTAAATTTAGTCTGTTTGCCCTATGCTGAGAGTCGTGTAAATCCACTGAGCAGAGGATTTATAACTTGTATTTGTCATATTATCCACATAATACAAACTACGCTGATAGCAAATAAATTCATGCAAATTGTTTATCACTTATCCCCTCAAATTTTCAGACTTATAAGGAGGTCATAAAGACCAGAAGAAACAACTGTGCATTGTCTGGGAATATCTCCCCACACAGACTAAAATACCAACCTTTCCGCTGATAGAGAACAGCTTGAGGAAGGCAGACTTTGCAGCAGAAACCTCAGTTTAAACACAAGGGGAAAATGTCCTGAGGAGTGCTTGTAGGAAACCAGAAATCTCTTCTAGTTGGTCCAGTTAGCTGCTAACACCATTTGAGGGTCCCACATCTAATCTTTTGCAATGGTTCTGTCTTCCCCGCTTATAGCACAACAATTGTTCTAGATGTTGGGGTCTTTCCAGGGCTAATTTTACCCCTAGGTTCTTTACATTGGCAAGAGTAGCAGGCAAAGCTGTGTCAGAAGGGAGAGGGGAAATATCTGAGTTGGCTAGCAAAGACACAGTTCCTACTCCTGGGGGAATGGAGAGATTTTTTCCATAGATGGGAGTGCTGCTTACGTGCCAAAAAATAAAGGCATAACAAGGCTCTTGATATCAACTGTTAGGCACCACATTTATCCCATAGAAGAGAGTTTCATCTTTCCCAAATCCCACATCAGATTAAAGTTTCTCACCCAAATCTGGCCTGCACAGCATTAACAGAAATATGTCTGAAGATTCCAAGCCCAGATCCCATGTGAACTTAACCAACTAAGGCCAGTGGACCACTCAGAAAATTGATTCTTTGCAGTCCCAAAAAGCACTTCACAAGAAACACAACTGGGAGATCACAGCAAAAGCCTCAACCTGGGGTGTTAGACACAGCCATGCTGCGTAAATCCTGCAACCTGATGCTGTAGGTCTGTCACAGGGCTTCACACCACCTCCACTCCCTTACCGATTCGGAGGGGACAGGCCCAGACCGGAGGGACTCCCCCTCAATTTTTCTCACTCTTGGTAGAATGCCAACCACCTCCTATGTGCACTTCTCCCTCACCCTGGGATTTCTGCTATTCCAGTGAAAACACAGTTTTTGCTTAGGAGTCGGCCAGCCTGCTCAAGGATCTCAATTTCCCCAAGGCCAGTTTTCCAGTTTCTCAAGTGGCCGGTCTGTGCCTTCTCAAATATTGCAGTTCTGCCAGGCAGCCAAACCAAAACGTGGCTGGTCAACGTGTGGAGAGCAAAAATTTCTCTTTCCAGTGAAGCAGATGGGAAAAGGATCATAGTTCATGGTTACTACTGCAAGCTACAATAAGATTTATCCTCTCCAGTACCCTACTCAGTTTAGAGGGTAGGATTCTCAGCTGCAAATTAGGAAGGGCTTCACTGAAGTGGGAGTGATGCGGGTAGGGGAAGAGAGATGTTCACTACAGAAGAACCCTGGTCAACAAAACTCCTACCCTATCAATGATAATATTGCAACAAACTCCCTAAAAATCCTAAAATTAAAGTATTGATCTCAGACCCCAGTAAACGCTACACAGCTCAGTGCAAAAATATTCCTGAATAGTTCATCTGAGATCCCACCATCACTCCAGATCAAGCAGGATGTATTTAACTGAATTCCAATCCCATTCTTCCACATAGACTGGAAAATGTTTCATACACCTCTTTTCAGATCTCCCTATCTGTAGAGAAACATAGTGGTTTAAGGCAAAATTAAGAACACAAGGGGAGGGCACTGGGCTTGCCTAGCAGTGGAAGGGCAGAGCATCTGCTGCAGCAGCACAGTGCCCACCAGGCAGTCCTCCAGGCTGCTGCCCAACACATGTGCAGGTTTGCACCCATGGCAGTCAGGACAGGAGGAGAACACGGCTGAGCATGCAAAATCAGCTACTTGACCCCAGGCACGTGATTTGGAGGCAGACCAGGACACACAAGCTCTCTTTCATCTCTCCCAGTGCAACCACTCTCATGCAGCTTCCTGCCAGGACGCTCAGGGATGGCAGGGAAACAAGCCGGGTTTCTCTCACCCTGAGACTTCCCATGTCTCATTCCCATCACTATACCTTCCTTGCTGTCCAAGAAAATATTCTCCAGTGTTTCCATCAAAACCTTGCGCATTTTCCTAGTGCTGCTCTCATCACCACAGAGTGCTTGCTCCCAGGCTGGTTGGTCCAGCAAGGAAACAAGCCTTACCAAGTGGATTTCATAGATACCTTTTGATTTCTTATCCCAGATTGTGTCATGGTAAAGAAGGCAGAGCAGTGCCAATATTTGTCACCCCTATGCAAAGATCAGTTTGCTGAAATCCCCAGCGGCCTAATATAAATTAAACTTAACACTAGTGCAGCAGTGGTGAGGGTACGCTTCCCTTTTTCTCCACAGTGAAACACAGATCACGTTATTCAATCAGGCCCACAGTTGCACATTGTCTTTTTCCATGCATCTTGATGGGACACTCACACAGCTCAGCAAGGGAGAAGACATGTCAGCGGGCTCCACACGAGCTCCAGGCAGTGCGTGCCCAGTGCACCAGCAAGGATCTGTGCTCTGTGGAGCTCCTGCAGACAGTCACTTCTGTTTTTCCCAGGTCTGTCTACTGGTGTCCAGGTTATTTGCCTTTCCCAGTGGGTCTGCCTTCTGGTTTGGAAATGAGGACGAGCTTTCGCAGCAGCCTTTCACTGTGTAGTTACTGTGACCCAGGGAGATGATAACATGTTCACATGATGGAGTGACTGCTGTGAACTCATGGGTATCAGAGAGGGAAAGGGGGAGGAAGAGTGGGTCCAGATAAGCAAGAAAATAGCATTCTTCAGGCAAAATCTGTTGCAAAGAACAAAAAAGCGATCAGGAAGGAAGAGACTTGTCTAGGACTGAGAAGAACAAGAGGTCAGGGAAGCCAGAACAGGGAAGGCCATAATTAAGAAGAAAGGAGTTGAAATCAGAAACACTTTAAGACTGGGTGAACTCAAACATAATGCAGTCAGTCACTCACAGTACGTTTCCCTACTAAAATACCTTCACTAATAGTTGTTAACCTACTGCTGCCAGAACAAGCAATCTGTCGGATACAGGCTTCATCTGCCAAGGAGAGACCTGCTTGAACCCCGCTTCAAGTAAGCAGCGGGAAACACCCTGCTTCCTTTTGTCAGCATACTACACTCAGCTACATTGTTTTCCAGAAGTGATTTCCTAGGCTGCAACTAGTAAGGAAATCCATCTCCTCCGTTTGCTTAAGGAAACCCAGATTAGCAAGGCCAGGCCTGCAACCCAAATCTTTACTGCCCAGTTCTGTCCATCCGGACGGCCACACTTCCCTCTCTCAGGCAGAGTGACTCAAAGCACCCAGCTCCTGTCATTCCCACCTCCTTCCAGCTACCCCTACATATCCCATTGCAGAAGGGCCCTCGGTCCCTGGGGGAGATACCAATCCTTTCATCAGCACATGGAAGCTGCAGATTGCCTCTCCTGCATCAGCGCGAGGGCTTCAGGAGTTGAGGTGCTGACTGAAAAACTTGCTAGCCACACATTTTCCTACTAAGACAGGGCAGACAGCCTGCCTCGGGCTCTGTCCAGGCACTTTTTTTTTTTTTTTTTTTTTTAATTA
>NW_009649169.1:1241625-1259208 GCF_000708025.1 Charadrius vociferus | reverse complement strand
TTTTTTTTTTTTTTTTTTTTAACATAACACATGAAAGCTGTTGAATGTCAGAAGGCATGTTTGCCACCCCAGCACCAGCACTGGTGAGCTTTCAGATCTGCTGGAAACACCATGAAGTAAGTTTCTTCTGGCACACAAAATGATCAGCACACCTGCCTGTACAGACATCGACCTGCAGAAGGCTGTGGAGGTTTCCATTTGGTTGTCATGATATTAGGGCCATGGAAATAGGAACACCCTATTAAAAATGAAATATGGCATGAGGTCCCAGAGAGGAGGCAGCAGGTGATACCTATATGCAGAAAGTGAATGTTGCTCACTGCACATGGTCTCAGGAAAACAGTTTTAATTACTTTCAACTTTAAATTGAAAGCTCTTTAAACCTTTCTAGGTGATAAATACTGGTCATCAACATGCAAATTCTTGTCCAGTGTGGATTCTGCCACTAACTTCAGCCCATCTTAAGAAAAAAAAAACAAAACAAACCAGACAAAAAAAAACCATACATCCTCTTAGCTTGTAAAATTATCCTGCACTTCCTTCCTTGACATCTTGTTATGCAGCAGACTTGGAGAAGAACAGCTGCAACCAAGCTATCAAAGCAAACAGCATTTTGGTTGGCAGGGCACCATCTGGGCAACACAGGACAGAAGCAGGCAGGCACATGGGATGACAGGACAGGGTAGAAATCACCTGGAAGCATCCAGAAAGTCTACTTTTCAGACTTGAAAAATGGAACTATGTTGTGGACAAACAAAATTCATGGATCTGTGAAAGCTAAGGTAAGGACACAGGAAAAAAACCTCAAGCATTGATTCGCCATTTCTTCAGAGACAGCTGGAGCAGCTGCCCTGACCTTGGGTTGGGTGGTCAGTGTGGCCAGGCAATGAGAAAACACCTGAGGCAAAAAGAAAAGTCATCCTCATACTGCCATCAGAAGTGATGCTTTTTTTTGCAAACTCCCTCTTTCCTAGAAACCCAGCCCTGCCTGCTGGGGTTTTGAAGACCCTCTCTTTCCATCACCAGGGCCATGCATGGAAATTGTTATCTCTAGCAGACACTTCACCTTCCTGCCCTGTATGTCAGCACAACTCAAGACTAAGAATAATAGCATCCTTGAACATGTCTGAGACAAAAAACAAACAAACAGAGGACACAGCTGTAGGAACTAAACAATTTACTGTGACTTGAAAACAAAAGCAAACCTCTTGACAGGTTCTGAGGAACACGCTGTCAGCCAAAAGAGCAAACTTTTAGAGAGAACCTTGAGGTTTCCCTGAGAAAACCCGCTATTCTGCATTTGTTTACCTTTTATGAAGTTAAGAGTGGCCAATCTACTTTCTCTAAGGTCATTCAACCCTGCTACCATACCTCAAGCCCCAGCCTGAACCACCCCAACCCTCACTGTTTGGTTCCTGCCCCACTCTGCCAGCACAACTCACCTCATGACTGGTGGGCCAAGCAATGCTTGACCCAGCTCTGCCAGGAGCTCCTAGGCCATGGCAAACAGCCCTTTTTCTCTTCTGCATGGTAAAAACTGCTCTTCTGCCTGGGAAAACCACAGTTTGCGCCACACCATGCTCAACACAGCAGTGTTGCTGGCTTGCTGCCTTCCCTTTGTGTATGGAGCGGTGACCTAGCTGGTCCCAGAGTGCCAAATTCCCAGGAGAAGAAACCACTAACTCCCATCACTCAGGGTGAGGTACATCAGCGATGAGACTTGCACTTCTGGCCAACATCTAGTAGGAAGTTCTTCACAAACCATCAGTAGCAACCATTTGTTTCCCTGGAAAATCAAGAGTGGGAGTTTATGCTGCAATCTCAAAAACCTCTGGAAATCACTGCCCATTGCATTCCACACCACTCCACCAACTGGTAGAGCTCAGACAGGCAATAAATTGCTGCCTTTCACTGGTATTGAAAGACCTAGGACATAATCCCACGACACTCAGCTCTTTTAGGCAGATGGCAGCATTGCCATGTCCTTTTAACTATATCCAAGTTTCTCATGATCACATCTTTTAAATAAAAGTGCAAGCTGATGCCATGACAAACACAATTATTGTGATTTCACAATTCACCTCAAAAGGTCATATGTCTTAAAGAATACACCAGGTCACTACTGCCATTACCAAAAGAATTATTCATGCACTTACAGCCCGATGATCTTTAAGGTCCTTTCCAACATAAACCACTCTATGATTCTATGATTCTCTCATTCATTTATAAATGCTCACAAACAGTGTGCTACAAATGAAAGGAATCTTGTGGCCTTATGTTCAAAGTTGCTTTATTTAGCTTCTTTTCAGCAAAGGCACACAGGGGAAATAGGACAGTCATACATCAGTACAGCACATAACTTCAGATAAAGAACAATTAAGCAACGAACATGACACAGACACACAATGACTCTAAAAATATAAAATGCTTTTTTTTTTTTTTGATTGACTGGAGTTATTTCCAAATCTGAAGTAAACCCCAGCGCTGCTGTAGTCAAAAATACTTCTGTAAATCTTTCTCAACAGCTGTTTTGCTTAAATGTTTTTTTGTAGAAAAACCCTAACCCAAAGCACCTTAAAAACCCCCTGAAGTCCCACTTTCTGTACAGAAAGGAAGCAAAGTGCAAACCAAAACTTAAAAAAGCCCAATTTGCAATGAAGCATTTCTGGTGTTGCAAATAAGCAGAAAAAAAAAAAATGGACCAGTTGGTGTTTTGGCTGGATCAGATTTATTATTTTTTTTTAATTAGAAAAAGCGAAATACATAAATAAATAATTCATATTGTGTCTACAACGGTAACAGCAAATGTCACCCCTCACGTCCTCAGTAATACACGCACACATGCATGCATACATGCACGCACGTGCGTACACCCTCCCCCCTCCCACCCCCTCCTTTTTGCCAGACTCTAGAGAGGCCACTGCTCTGGAATCAACAAAATATTGGTTCTGAACACTCAGTTGTAAGTTTTGCATCTGCTAAGTCTTCTCTGTTGATTTTTTAGAACTGACAGTTTGTACTCTTGGTAAACATACGACATAAAAAGCAGAACCCAAAACACTGCACTCTTAGTAAGGTGGAACGTTTCAGATGCACAAACGCTAATCGAACCCAAAAGACAAGGTAGTGATCTTGATGCGATGACAAATATTCAGACAGAAAGAAGACTGAGAAACACCTTAAACGTTAACACTTGTCAGCAAAACAAAAATCACCAGAGGACCTCCCCGCAGCCCTCCTGTCTGTCTATTCTGTCAGTAAAATGGACGGCAAAGTTGGTATGCCCGGAGGTAGGCTTGTTTTTAGGAACCTTCACCCTGCGAAGCAGGCACGGAGCCCTGGGGAGGCGCCGGGAGGCAGAGGGCACGCCAAGGCTCCCACCCCTCGCAAATATGAAGAGCTACAAGGCAATGGCCAGCGGCGCTCTGCTCTCCCCAAAGAGCCTGCTGCTGCACCGCAGGTGGGGCACACAGGCAACCAGAACGTTAAGCCTGGGAACAGCCAGATCAGCAGGTTTGGGCAGGCAGCGAGGAGCAACCGCAGGTGCGCAGGTGGTGGCGAGAGGAGCTCCAATCCCACCTGGGGCAGGAGCGGAGTTAGTTCCCAGCTTGTAAGAGTAGTGAGGCATCTTTCTCTGCTACCAAAAATATGACAAAGCAATAAATTCTGCCTCTGTAAAATTCCCCACTGATACCATTACATTCACAGCAGTGACATGCAATAGTTAGCTCAGAGTGCAACATCCCACACAACAAGGTCCAAGTATGGAATACTGGCTTTTGGGCAGCAGAGTGATTTGTCCGTGTTTAAAGAGACACAACAGAAAAGGATGAAGCCAGGGGAGACTATTCTCAACAGCACAGATGACCACGAGAACTATCGACAAACCTGGACCGTGCATTTTGACAGCTAAGCAAGGGTTAGGCTGGGATATTAACAGTGTTGTTTCAGAAAACAGCAGAAAGAATGACAGCAAAACAGAAAGGAAGGGAAAGATGGGGATGCTAATACTTGCAATTCTGGGCTTTGCTTCCATCTCCTCCTCACTTACATTTTAAAAAAACCCATCACTTCCAGATTTGAAAGAAAAGCCAAATAAAATAAATTAACTTATAGCTCTTCTTTCCCAACTGTGGCTGCTACTGCCTCTAATCTGTAACCCCCCTGGAGCGCTATTGCCCTTCCCCAATAATTTTGGCAGATATTGTGTGGTTTGAGTCCTGTGGTTGAGTCCAGCACATCCTTCCAGAGAGAGTTAAGCAATACAGTCATTGACACACTCACACACTTACTGAGGAAAAGGAATCGGATCAGCCGGATAAGAGAAGGAAAACCAGATGCTAGAAAGAGCACGATGAACGGAGAGTTGCTGCAAGTGAAATTGCAGACATATAATTCATAAAAATTGAATCTCTCTTTACTGCGAGACCAATTAGCTACTGAAAGAGGAGCCTCACTGAGCTTGCAGAGCCTCCGTCCATGGACATTTTCAAAACTGAACTGGAAGAAGGCAATTACATTTTGCACACTAGCAGTACCAAGAGTGGCACAAGCAAAGTAGATCTTGCCTGGCAGCAGCGGAACAGATTACACGGTCCCTCTGGTCCTACTTTTTATGAATAAGTGTCTAGACTGGATAACAAACATTGCACTAGTCTTCTCAGTGATGAGCTCCGTGTCTAGCAAGGGTAGTGTATGGGATGTATTTCCTTTTTATTGCTGTTTCTTTTCAGCCAGTCAACGCTGACTTCAGGCTGCTGGGCTGTAATGATCTAGTAGGTGAATGGAAATCCTCTAGGATCCTAGAAAACAAAGGAAAAAACAGGAAAATGGATGAATTGTGGCCATTGTGTTGCTGACTCAGGTCCTGCTGAGCAGTGTGGTTGCTGGGGGGTGGCGGGGAGGGAGGAGAAATGCACAGTGGGGAAAGTGTGGAGGAACAAACACATGACTGCCCTTTGGAGAACAATGTAGGACCTTCCTTGCTGTACAATGAGTAACAAATCTTCCCAAACCACAGCAAAACAGGTTACAGCCTGTGTTGCCCCTTGCTCCCTTTGTTCACTACAAGTGATATGTTACTTTAAATTTATGAAAATACCTTACCTTTAACAGCACAGACACATGCCTACCACACAGAGCGCCATTGCATAGAAGGATCTGTGCCTAAACCCAGAACACTTCAGCCCAGTGCCGCTTTCCCTGAGCGCCGCAGAAGATGCCCAGTGGGCAGCGTGCGCTGCATCCAGCTTGCCCCACACAGACAACATCCCACCCAAACTTCTCAAAAGGGATACTCTGAGGGATGTTCAGCCCCCTCATTATTTTGTTATACTCCAAGGAAGAGTAGTCATAAAACTGGTGGGGGAAAAAAATATTTTTTTTTCCCCCCTCCTCTTTTCTCCTTAAGCAATAAATATGCTCCCAATTTCTATGAGAAAGCTTGAAAACAACAGTTATGAAAATGTCATCCTATGCACTGTGCAACAGTGTTTTCTCCTTGGTTGGGGATAAACTACCCAGCTCTAGCAACTGCTAGAGTTTTTTTTGTCGCCCCTCTGCCCCAAAGACTGTCTTCCCACCCTAAAATTATTCTAAATCATTCTACAGCTCTGATTACAGTGCCTAGAGACAATGGGTTAAAGAGATGCAGTTAAAAAAAGACTCCTAGCCTTTGCCCTACACGCATTTAGAGCACTCCCTGAGGACACATGGTGGACTTCAGCCAACTCTCTGGTTATTCTGCCCTTTGCTTTCCTATCACTTTAAAGGCCAGCCAGCCCTTCTCAGAAACCTGGAGATCTACATACAAATCAGGATGAAGTTTGCACATCCGTAACACGCATGAGGGATATGAAGATGAGCAAGGGACTGGAGAACCTCTCTTATGAGGAAAGGCTGAGAGACCTAGGTCTGTTTAGCCTGGAGAAGGGAAGACTGAGAGGAGGTTTCATCCATGCTTATCAATATCTAAAGGGCGGGTGTCAAGAGGATGGGGCCAGACTATTTTGAGTGGTGCCAGCGACAGGGCAAGAGGCAATGGGCACAAACTGGAACACAGGGAATTCCATCTGAACATGAGGAAAATCTTCTTTATTCTGAGGGTGGCAGAGCACTGGACCAGGGTGCCCAGAGAAGTTGGTGGAGTCTCCTTCTCTGGAGATATTCAAAACCCGCCTGGATGCATTCCTGTGCAATCTGCTGTAGATGTACCTGCTTTGGCAAGAGAGCTTGGACTAGACGATCTCTGAAGGTCCCTTCCAACCCCTACCCTTCTGTGATTCTGTGTGTATGGTGGAAATTTGGGAAGATCGTCTTAAAAGCCGTTCCTGCCTTCAGGTAAATGCTGGAGCAGCGAGCATGTTGTGGCTCTCACTGCTCATGCTGCACAACACCGTCAGCCAGCCCTTAAACTGGCTGTGGCCATCTGAACTACTGTTACACAGCACACCCCAGAACCTCACCCTCTGCCTCAATGTAAGCATGGCTTGAGATTCACTTGCTTGCATCTCCTGAAAATTTATTAAGGTACCTTGAAAGTAACTGGACAACTTTAATGCCCCTTTTAGAATGTAAAAATTGGCAGCTGAGTGCAAGGCCTTATTGCATATTTAAACAGTGGAAAAAAAATAAGAAGGCTTTTCCAAACAAGAGGCATGGAATAAGGCATGACAAATTTTCAGAATTAATATTAATCTATTTGCACACAATAAGATTTAAAAAAAACCAAACAAACAAACAAAAAAAAAACCAAAAAAGCTTACTAGATACCTACTACTAAACCAAACTTTTTTTTTTTAGTTCTGGAAACCATGCACACTGCAAACTCAGAATATGACAGCGAGATAAGGAATATACAAAACCCTAAATGGATTTATAAACTGTGAAAAGCAAACCAACATTCCTCATTGGTCATACACATATAAGGGTATTGATTGAATATATAAGTAGTTTTATATTTCAGAATGTCATTCTGATATTCAAGATGCAATTTATGACACTACCTTTATGTGGCTTTGAAAAAATAATAAAATAAGGCATCCATGCTTTTCATGTAGAACAATAAAAACCCAAAAGATTTCCATCTACTTATCTAATCACCCTGCATACAGCCAAAGTACTTTGCAAAGGAAAATTATTTCAGAATTGAGCATATAAATAATTCTTATCAAGGAAGTAAATGAGAAATTGAAACAGAGAGGCAAGTATTCATTCATCACAGGAGTGCTATTTTTTCTCCCTTTCAGCTGCCACCCATTTCATTTTCTGGTTTTATACAAACCTCTATTGTCAGAATGAAGGACTGGAAAATTACTTCATAATGAAATACGAACACAGATATGATTCACAGGACAGAAATTGCGTTAATAACACAAGTAACTCAATTTCTGTTTGCAAAAGAAAGGGCTTCATTTTTAGTAGCCTATACTTTGACACCCCTCCTTTATATGGGCAGGACAAGTTCTGAGATGTTTCCTACGCCTCTACCTTCATACTGTGGGTGGCAAACAGGATTCATGCCATCCCTTCAGACAGAAGCCCAAGCCATGCCCCAGGAGACCTGAATTCATCCATAAGCCTTCCCCTCCCTCCTCCTCTGCCAATCCTTCTCCCAGCTTCTCTGCAAAACGGAAAGCAGGATGAGGAGCATGCTTTCCCCAGAAAAACACGCTGGGGGAAAATACGATGGGAAAAAGAACAAAGCACCAGCCATCCCTGCCCTTCGCAATGAAAAAGGGTAGCACTGAGTTGTGGAAAGCTTGGAAAGAGCACCCATGCCCTGTCTCTCTATGTTGCAGACTGGAGGGTACTGCCAGGCACATTTCTGTGAACAAAAATTTAAGCAACTTACTAGGGAACAGGAGTTATCTGCAAGCAGTGGGCGATTAAACCCAGAAAACAACTTCACTTGGGTTGCAAAATATTTCTGTCTGATGACCAGCCTGACAGCAGAATTACCTCTCTGTCGACATTTTTGTATGGCCGTTTTTGTGTGGGGTTTTTTTTGTTTGTTTTTTTTTTTTGTTTTTCTTTCTACCCTTATTAACTTTGTTTAGGTCTGTTTGGTTACTATGCTTTTACACAGTGGTTTTTTGGTTTTGGGGTGGGTTTCTTTGGGTGTACTGTTAAGAAGCGTAAAGGAATGAGGCTGTTGCAAGCATACCACTGCATATTTTTATATTTGTCCTATTTTGAATTCCCCAAAATAGCAATCTCTTACTCACGACGAAGCCACACTTGAGAGGAAACCAAGGCAATTCTAAAATGAGTCTCCCCAGCTGGGACACGACGGCCAGAGACCCATTCCTCTGTGAGCAGGGTGCATTATATCCATCTGCCTCATGAAAGAGGGAGTTATGTCTTGAGTTTATCGTCTGAAAGGCTAATATTTAGCTGTCACTTTTAGAAGAATTATTCTGAAAAGTCTCTTAAAACTGAGCTGCTACTGTGTTGCTCTCAACTACCTAGTCTCTTACCATTAAGAAAAACAGCTGGATGTCAAAGCAAATTTGCTGAAGAAACAAGTCAAGTCCTACAGATAAAATAGGAATTGTCATAATTTTTAAGCCAAAGCTTAGAAACACAGCTTTCTCCAAGCTGAATAAACACTAGAGGATACTACTATAATGTCTCTTCTGGAAATAATTCCTATCTCTACTATAAACAAAGCAATGGAAAGTACTTATTCCTGTAAAGTTTCCCAAATAACCGGCATCTCCTGCACAGGATTTCCGTATTTCCTAATCTTTCAGGACTTCTTTGTACACTAAAATTTAGGTTTGCAATACCTATGTATTACAGCTAATCAGCCAAGTTGCTACTTGCAGCTTAACAGACCTGAATATATATTATTTGTAGCAACATCCAAACTTCAAAAAAATAATAATCAGGGCGTCTTAAATTCCTGTTCATGGTATTAAGCGATCTCTAGCTGGTATCGAAGATGTATTTTCAATCTGTTTTATAGCACTTAGGCAACATTTGAGGTACACCGAGGTTCAGTATCTCTTTGAAATACAGTTAGTTGGCTGTATTCAGACACAAACATCTTGAAACAAAGACTTTAATACTGCTTAATCTAAGTTCCATAAAATTTCCACTTGAAGGAAAACCTGAATGTTTCCACTTCCAAACAGGAAAAACCCATTGCTATGTTGGTTCTTTCTACAGAATGGATTTTTTGATCTGACCTAATTTCTACTATGACTCTCCAAGTTTTCTTCTTCCAGGTTCATCCAGTCTGCTCAGCTTTCTTAGGTCACATCCCACCTATTCAACAATAACCTTCGAGAATTTTTTATGTTGTTGTTATAGCTTTTTAAACACAAATATACTATTTGACTATTTCTAAAGCTTTCCACTTGGCAAAACATGCATAAGCTACCCAAGAGGGATCAACACACCAATGCTTAAAAAAATAATAATAATAAAAAAACCCCAATCATGCTGGCTTTTATATCCATTTGCGAAATAACCCTTCCTCACAGACCACCACAAGCCTCCAGAAACCGCTTGCGTGGAATTTTATCCCCCTGCAGACTGCTAGGTCCTGAGGGCTGACCGTAAAGCTTTTTAACTGGCCAGGCTGAAATATTATTACCCTGCAAGCCTTGAAATAAACAACCGAAGCTATGGGAAGGATTCAGGTTGAGACATGTATGCGATAGGTAAGTCACAGGAACCTATCCAGAACGACAGCTTTTGTTTTGCTTCAATCCAGGCACTTGGCTTGTTAACTGGACTGCTTCCCATTGGCATGGTCTACAGTTAGGCTCTATCAGTTGAACCAGGTGGGAAACAGTTTAACTTTTTACCAGAAGAGTAGCACTGAAAAACCTCTGGCGTGGGTGAAGTTATGTCTGGCGATTCATTGCAGCCTGCTCATCATACTTAAATTGAGCCATAGGCACAGCTAGATTTGCCTCTCTGCTTGGCAAAGGCTGAAGATGGGAGTTTTCCAAAACTTTTGCATCCACTCTCACCACAAAGGCCGCTCAGTTTGTTTCCAAACAAATGACCTTTTCCCAAATGTTGTGAAGACACTTCACTTTGGATATTTTCAGGGACAACCAAAATGTACATGTGCTCTGTAACTGTTACACAAGATAAATACCTGAGGGATGGGACATCAACTTTGAGCCCCAGCTCTTCACCTGATTCCCAAGCATCAGCCATGGAGAGGAAGGAAACAACAAAAATAAAAGCAAAGCTAAACCTAACCATACTCTCAACAGCAGAAGAGAAGCAGCTTTGAGGGAGAAGGGTCCCCAGCCACCCAGATAAAAAGCTGTTGTTTTACTCTTAAAACCAGGCATCTTGACAAGACTAGAAAGGCTTTGCTTGTTATCTAGTGCAGAATGAAAAGAAGTATTGAAGCCCTAGATAATGACCTCAGACAGACATCGGTATCCTCCAGCCAGCACTATTAGCTCTCTATTGTGCTATTACAAAAAGCACATCCAGAAATACGTACGTAGGCGCTGCTCCTCATTCCAACACAATCTGAGGACAACAGAGGATAGAACCAGAAAAGGGCTTTCTGCAAGATGTTATTCTCTTTTGGGTGAATCAACTGCAACCAATTCTTTAAAGATCATAAACAGATTCCACAGACAATTGGGGAAAAAACAAGTCACACAAAAACAGACTAGGGTCCACAGTGTGCTGTTCAGAAGAGAGCTAAGGAGGTGTAGGGATTTCCTCATAACATGGTATTTGCAGGGTGGTAATGCATTCTAAACATAGTATTAAAAATTACTACAGCTCCCAGGTATTCTTGGCTTTCTAAAGATTTTGCTGGGAAAGTGACAGTAGAATCATAAACGAGATAAATTGTAAGTAACTTTCATCAAATTTCTGTGATTTCTGAAGCTTAAGGCCTACCCCCTCCTCTAATTTTTTCCTTTCATTCTGTTATTAGTAATTAAGACTAAAAAGTTGAGTTGATCCATAATCGGGTCATCACACATACAAGGACATTACACTGACTACAGTTTCTCCTTAATTCATCATTAGGAAGCAGATTTGTATGCCAAGTTTGAGTGTATTTCTCCATCCCATTACACAGTTTGTCTTAAAAATACAAAGAGGGTGCTGTGACCAGAAGAAAGCCCTTCCCTTGAGGGCACATCACTGTGCATAAGCGGGTTTTTCCTCCAGCATACCTCTTCTGCCAAAAATTCTTTGAGTATATTTAAACTCAACGCTTTTGTGGCCCTCCATGAAAATGTGAACGACCAGGGAGTTACTTCTGCTGAGACTTCTGCCTGAAAGCAAACCACAAGCAGCATGTCCTGCTCTGCTTTGATCCTCCTGTCACAATTTGTAGTCTTGTACTCCCCTAGTGCAGTAGCAGTGGGAAAACGGCTCTTAAAATTACATGCAACTGAGGCAACATCTAATAACTGTAAACACATTATTATAAAGTTTACTTGTCCAATATGACAGTCTCATACCCTCTCAAAGTCTCATTCTTCTCTGTAGATGACCGGACCTTATTATGTGCTCTACAAAACTCATAGGTTTCTATACATTGGTGACTCACCACTTCAACTCCTCCTACATAACCTCTTCTTCCAGCACAGTGTGATCAGAATCAGAACTATGATGACAATTAAAATCCCCACAGTAATCACCAGCCAAAGCAACGAGGATCCCTCTTCTGTGAAAACAAAACAAAAAATACACCAAACTAAGCTAGTTTATACAGGAAAAAGACCAAACGAGCCAAGAGGATGTCTGATTAATGACAATTAAGAAAAATATAATTCCCGTACCTGATACAATCGTGGGCACACGCACATAAGCAGAACTTTATACAAGTCTTGATACTTTCTGAAGAGGTTTTTTTGCTCATCCAGATATTGAAGGTTTTGTTTGTAAAATAAGAGTTATTCCTTTTACTGTTAAACACTTAACACTGTTGTAAAGGCTAAATTTACTTTCAGAAGAGAAGACAGTCTATGTTTTGATGTCTGCAAGTAGCTCTACCCAACATCTGAGCGTAAATGTCCCTCCCTGGTTAGGTATTAGCCACTTTATCTGACTACCATTAATCAAAATGTGAATCGTAGAATCATAGAATGGTTTAGGTTGGAAAGGACCTTGAAGATCATCGAGTTCCAACCCCTCTGCCATGGGCAGGGACACCTCCCACTAGACCAGGTTGCCCAAGGCCAAATCCAGCCTGGCCTTGAACGTCTCCAGGGATGGGGCCTCAACAACCTCTCTGGGCAACCTGTTCCAGCGCCTTACCACTCTCCTAGTGAAAAATTTCTTCCTAATGTTTAATCTAAACCTGCCCTCTTCCAGTTTAAAGCCATTCCCCCTTGTCCTGTCACTACATGCCCTACTAAAAAGTCCTTCCCCAGCTCTCCTCTAGGTCCCCTTTAGGTACTGGAAGGTGGCAATAGGATGTGAAGGCTCATACCAATGCTCACTGATATTAGCTGGAAAACTTTCTGAATTAAAATCTATTTGAATAAAGCCAAAACTATCATGTCTTTTAACAAAGTTAGGTTGAACTATTGATTTGAATTTATCTTTCTCTAAAATGTAAGACTGTTGAAACAACAAGCTATTAGCTGAGTTTTCATTCTCCTAGCAAGGAATAACAGTCTTAGCTTCCTGCTTTCCGAGATACACATTTCCTTTTTAAAGGGTTGAAAAAAAAAAAAAAAAAAAGAATATTGCATTTGAGACAGGAAAAAAATTATTTACTATGATTTTTCAATTAGTATCACTTCGAATTAAGAACTAATTTTCTTTTGAACTTTTAGAGAGAAGATATTAAAAGCCAGCTCTTACTCTTTACTACTATTCCTATAACAATCACTTCTTGACCGTGTAATTTGGGAATTAACCCACAATCCCAAGCTGCTTTTCCTGTCTTCCTGATTTCCAATTGGTCTTCCTTTTAAGGCTCAGGATTTGGAGACATGTGAATTTTAAATCACCTATGTCAATGTTCATGTGTGAACTGAGAATGGTACTTTAGCTTTTAATTTTTTATTTCTCATTTATAGAACTGGGATAAAAGTCTTTCCAGCAGAACAGTGTTGGAAGAAGAAATAAATTAGCACTAAAGGGTATCTAGATGTTACATTGTTATATTTAATATTTCCCCATAAAACCAACGTAAGTATCTTCAACTGACCACCTTCCCATCTGCCGGAAAATACTATTCCTCCCTAACCATTACTGCAATACATATGTCTCAGCAAAAACGTCACTAAAAAAATAATACACAGCTTAACTGTACCAAAACATGTAGTAAGTTTAACTGAAACATTTGGTTAATTGCTCTTCAGAGATAGTTTGTTATTAATTTTAAAACTTCCACTTCAGTGTTCACTAGGCAACCCACAGAGTTTTTACTTCATTTAGATAGATACCCGGTGACCGATATTTATATCTACTTTTGGACTGTCAAAGAAACTACGAAAGCCTGTGTGAAAACTGAATTTCAACCTGCTGCAAAACAAACGGTGCCTCAAAAACGCATAGCTCCCTAGCTGACTAGTTTGGCTCTTTTTCTTTTTGGAGAGGACTCCAATATGTTATCATCTGAAAGATGGCAGTGAAAGCAAAGTAGGATTTCCTTTCTTCTCACTCGGCACATACACGTTTCACTCCCTTTCCATCCAAACATGCTATTTGCAAAACACGGAGCCCAAGAGAATGCTGCCAAGTAGCTTGTATTATTCACCTACCTCCTTTCATTTTCACAGGCAATTCCATTTTTTCATTTGTGTTGCTTACTCTGCAGGTCAAGTCCTGCGCACCAATGTTCTGAGTGTTGTAGATCTCCAGTTTACTGGTGATGGACACCATCCCATTGGTGTGCCTGACTGTCTCCTGTGTAGGAGTAGAATTGAATAAGTCGTTCCAGGTGATGGTGGGCTCTGGGAGGCCAACAGCATTACAGACGGCTATCAGATGACCTTCAGAAATGTTGTAATGGACAGACGCATTGAGACCTTCCAACACACAGATAAGACAATCCATCACCACAATGAGCAGCGAGTCATAATCAGTGATTGCAATTTTACCATTATCAATCAACAGCCCCACAGCACAGGAATGCAAAAAGAGTTCATTGGGTCAGGTCCCCCCTCATAATTCAATATTCCTTTCCTTATACTGAAGTTATATATCCTAAAGTTTTCACTCAACCCAAAATCCCAGGTTTCAAAATGATCTGTTAAAGTAAAACCATTTCTCAGTCCGTGCTGTTCTCCCATCTGCCAATTGCCTATCAATGGTTGGGTTCGGCACAGCAGCTCACCGTACTGGGGTCGTACCTGGCACCAAGAGGAAACTGGCAACATTGGTTTGCCCAGGTTCCAGCTGGGACTGCTCAGGGGCTTACAAACAAAGAACCCACTCCCTTTTTTTTCAGCTGCTACTCACAGAATAATGAACAAGGACAGCCCGGAGCCAAAGCCACCACAACAGGCTTGAATATGACCCTCCCAGAGTCTTGCTCACAGCAGTAATGCTGTGTTTCTACATCGTGTTCCACTGAGGGATGCTCCTACCACTGCAGCTCCTGAGTCTGCTCAAGGAAATGCTGGGGGCGAGAAAACACCTCTTTTTCCACGACAGACATCCTTGCAGAGAACCTCACCAAAGACACTGAGGCAGGTACGTCCCGAGAAGGAGCCGGAAGGGAAAGCATTGAAGATACATGTGTAACACCCTGAATCGTCCATTCTAGTGTTCCAAAAAGTGATGCTTGTCTCATTGAGTACCAGACTCGTGAAATTCATTCGGTCTTGATAGGGCTTATGAATCTTTAATCCTTTTATGGTACTGTATGTAGCTATATTATTGTGTGATTTTTCGGAGTCCTTTTGCCATGTCACTTGCAGAACATCCTTGGGTTCTGTCAGGGCACAGCTGAGAGTCACGTTTTCGCCCACCTTCACGTTTCTGTGTTCTGCCTGTGGAACCACTGCAGTGACATGAGATAGTTAGTGAAACGGGCAGATATCACACACATTGAGAAGCCTAACGCTGATTCTAAGGCCTGGATTACCCACAGACATAACAATTGCATCAATCACATATTGTTTCTATGGTTTTCCCCCACCAAAAAGTCCTTTTCCTGCGTCCTCCTAGAAATCAGTGATGTTATGTTGATTTACATTGGCTGAAGCTATGGCTTTCTTCTAAACTATTTAAAAGAGACACGCTCTATTTCTGTACCCATCCCTGCAGACTTCCCACTTCAGTTTTATTAAATCAGCTCCTGCATTCCCATTCTCAGCAAAGACCCAATTTTTGTTTCGTAAAAGCTAGAAGAAGACTGAATGCACCAGGGAAGTGCACACCAAGCCATTCTCAGAGAACTAAGCAGCAAAACGGGCTAAAGAGAATTTCAGGACTATGTAGCTTCAGAATTTGCAGTGCATTTGAGAGGGAGGGAAAGGAAAGGAGGAAAAAAAAAAAAAGAAAAAAAGAGAGAGATTTGGTCTCATGGGGAGGATCTGCTAGGGGAAGTTTTGAACTCAGGTGAACAACTGTGTCCAGTGTCATTGTAGATATGGGATGCTGCATGCCCCTCCCATTTCCAAACGTTGCTTCATGAGGTTTTGTGTCATATCTGCCAGCTCTGTGTCTATGTTTCAGTTATCTAATGTACGTCAAGTGGCACCAGCAACCTGTATTTCACCTATTTTTGCCCCTTACTCTGGCTGTTGAAACCTTAGGAATCAGAAACCAGTTCCCTGAACATTTTCAGGCAGATTTCAGGAAATTCAACTTACCATTTGCCTCTCCAAGCCAACCACAAGCCAGACACAAAATCAGAACTCGGAAAGTCATTTTGGAAGGGAAAAATCTGCTTCACCTGAAGAAAGATAAAGCAAAACGCATGGTTCAATAACTGATCACCTTCCAGTGGCATCACATCTCCAGGGTGCAAACATTAACGGTAGCTTTGTCATGTGAGAAAAACACAGTTCTAGGAACAGATATTGCATCTTGACAGGTTTCATTACACAAAACAGGAAGTGCTCTAGTCAAGGTGGGGAAAAAGTTGTATGATGAAAATTAGAAAGGCATTAATCCACGAGAAGCGTGATGTACTGCTTGTCCAGGACGAGCTACGGCACTAAGAGAGAGGTAGGGTTAGCTTGTGAGATCAAGGGATGAATTGAAAGCAACTTCTCTGAGGACTTCAGGACTCCCCATCTGTCCAAAACTGCATGAATCAGGGAGCTTTTGGGGCATACTGCACTTGCTACATACAAATATATTTCCAAGGTGGGAAAGGGGTAAAAGTAATGTTGTGTTGCTGCTTTCCCTAGTGAACAGCTTCAGACCTGCTTTCTGTTCCCTCAATCAGTTAATATTGCCACAGTACAACAGAATTGCAGACCCCCCTGAAACTGAACCTGGTGCCCTATTTAAGTGGAAACGTTATTTCGCCTAAGATACCTCTGTAACACACCACCTACACCCGAGCTTTTTTGCCAATGTCTGCAAAACTAGCTGGTGCTTCTTGGGAGTGTATTCTGTCAAGAACATAAACAAATCCCATCTTTTTAAAGACTTTCACAACATACAAAAAATTGAAAAGAGGCATCTGTAAAGCATTTTCTATGTTATCATGCAGCTTAAAAAAGGAGGGCTGATGAACAAATAGAAGAATTAGAGAAAGAAAAAAAAATATCTAGTTATGAAACAAGTTCCCAGTAAGCTTGTGCACACAACCAGTAACCTATCTTTGAGTTTTAAACGCACTATGCTAAAACAACTCCTGATACATCTCCACAGTTACCAAGCATGAATACAGACCAAGATCTTATGTGTAAAATCAGGAAACAGGAATCCATCAGCAACAAGCCCAGTGAATAATGAATTTGTCAGCTGATACAGTATAGCTGGATACTTGAGCAGTGCTCTAAGGAAGTGTGACAGATATTCCTAAGAGGATGCAAAAATCAAGGGCCAGCACAGCTAGCGAGAGAGAAATTTCAAGTTACAGAAGTGTTTATAAACCAGTGAGGGATGTGCCACACCTACAGCAGAGCACAGCCTTCTAACTCACTGCTTTAATACCTCTGTCAAAGCCCTTAATGCAGCATTGCTCACACCTGCTGTAGCTACGTTTCATACAGTGGGGAACCGGGCTACTGTGTTGCAATACTGGTCAAAGGAAAAAAAAAAAGGGGGAAAAAAAAAGGGGAAAAAAAAAGGAAAAAAAAAAAACAAGGAAAAAAAAAAAGGAAAAAAAGTCCCTTTAGGTCATAAGCCCAATCCAGCCTATTACGGGGTAGGGGGATAAATAAATAAAAGAAAGAAAGAAATCTGGTGAGGCTAGGGCAATTAAAGAGTAAAATCTTCACTGTACCATACCTTCCTAAATCACAGCGCAGAAGTCTCCTGGGCCGCCGACTGTACCCCTGTGTTGGATCCACTGCTTCTCCGCGACCTCCCGTGAAACTTCTGCAACTTTTAAAAACCTTCCGTACTTTCTGGCGACCAGCTCCGATAATTCCTGGCCGCCACTTGCCGCCTCTGGCTTCTGACGTCACACGAACTTCTGGCGGCAACTGCTGCGGGAACCCGGCACCC
>NW_009649169.1:1219349-1241490 GCF_000708025.1 Charadrius vociferus | reverse complement strand
CAGCGCCCCGGCCCGGCCCTCACCCGCCGCCGCGCCCGGCCCGCCGACGGGAGTCCCGGTGCGAGTCCTGCCCCCAGCCCCGGAGGTGCCCTGGGCCCGTTTGCTTTGCCGATGGACGGGAACCCGCTACCGTGAGAGGTCGCAACAGGTTTTGGTACAGGTAATGAGCTCATCACTTACGCGCTGAGTCATCCGGCGGTGGAACTATGAACACCTGGTAATTAGCGCCCAGCCCCCTCTTAGCCCTGGAACTGGCTGCAAGGGGTTTCCTCACCGCCCCACCTCCAGCTGTCTCATTCCATCAAAGGTTATTAATATCAACCAAATGAACAAATTGATCTTGGAAGAACAAACAATAATAAAAAAAAACAACCCGCCACTTGCTTAAGACAAGAACAGGGTAAACTCCGAGATGCGGCACGGTTTCAGAAATGCAAGGCTGTCAGCAGAGTTCGTTCCATCAGCTCTGCAAGAAAGATGGTCACCTTGCTTGTGAAAAGCAGCAGCACAAACCCAAACTTCCGTCCAAGGTTTCCGGCTGCATTCCAGCATGCAACAGAGCAAATCGCTTTAATGTTCAAAGCACGTTCTTTCTCTGGTTTCAGTTTGAGGGTACTGATAGTCACACCAATTTTTATTAAAGTCTTCTGTGCTATCATTAACCACTAAAACCAGAATCCACCAGCAGGTACAGAATATAGTAAAAACAACATCAATGTTAATAATAAATTTATAATAATGGTCAAGAGCTGTGTCATTTACCATCCAGACACTGAACTGCAAATACTTAGCGTTCCAGAAAGTATTTGGCTTTTTTTCAGACCAGATCAGTTTCTTGAACCTGTGTATTGTAAGGCATCACTTGAAGTTGCACAACAAATGTACCAAGGTTTTCCTCAACCTGGTTCTTGTTTTTTTAGTCGTTACCACAAACTGTAACAATTAGCTGCAGGTCACTAGCCCAGCAATAGTCTGCAATAACATTTTGAGTACTAGACCAAGGCTCTGCCTCTTTTTTGGGTCCTCAGCCCAGACAAACAAAACCTACCTTTTCTTTGTAATGTTAGGCTGTAGGAAATTAGCGTAAAAAAAGTCAGTGGAAGACATTATGGAAGGGGAATGTCATTTTATTATACAAAAGCTCCAGGCAAGTTGATTTTACACCCAGTTTCATACTCTGACGTTGCAGGCCTTCAGACGATCTGGCCAGGATCTTCTGGGTTTCTCTTCATTGGTGATGAGAACCTGATTTTGAGATATGTCTTTTCTGTCATTGGGAGAGGTCTTTTGCTTTCTCTGCTACCTTCCTGTTGGGCCGAGAGGAAAAGGGGCGACACGAGCAATAGAGGGCAATCTTGCTGCCATCTTCCTGTTGTTGGACTACAGGGTCTTCCACTGACCAGTTGTCTCTGTTGTAGTTTTATCAGGCTTTTCCCAGGCTTGACAGACAAACCCCATTTCACAATCTGATTGATTAGAAACAGCTTCCTTTGCAATCAATACAGGATGTTTGGTGTCTGCTGTTTCTTCAGCCCCTTTCACACACACACACACATGTGTTCATATATCATTCATGCCAGTTGTACTATTTCTCTTGCAAGGCCCTACATCGTCTCCTGTTTTAAATCATCATTACTCACAGGAAAAATATCAGTCGTGGCACAATTCCAAGCTCCTGCCACAATTACTTGGCAAAGATGTCCATACATTACTTGCTAAGAGTCCACATAACACCAGAACCCCTTTCTTATTTAAGACGCAAATGTGTGGGAATATTTGAAGCACTGTTACTAAATCGTTCCTAAGGAATTGGGTGGTGTTTGCCCCTTTCCTGAGTCATCCCAGGCTCACCCGTGTGTTATTTGTGCCTGTTCCACTGCTCTCAGTACCGTAGTGCATAAAGCAGAGCTTTTTGACCTGTGAAAAAAAGAAAGCACCTGCCCCAGATCAGATCAGATCTAACTTGTTGCTGGCGGCTGGGGATCAGGGCAGTGGTCCTTCCACCTGAGTCCAGCTGTACTTGGAGACATCTTCTCCACCACAGTGCTTCATTTAGTGGAGCCCTTCTTCTGCCAACTAACAAACCAAAGCCCAAGCTCCACCACTACCTTTTTTCAACATTTTCTTCTACCTCCTAGGACCCATGAGTAGGTCTCAAATCACTTAAATTTCCCTCTGCCAGCCTTCCCCTTTTTGTTTTGTGTAGAGAATGGGTTCTCTCTAAAGCCAGTCAGGTCTCCAGCAACTAACCTGCTACTTGTTGTTTGAGACTGACATAGCTACACTCTTCAAACACATTTGTCTTTTTACGAGGGAAATGTGTTAGCAAGTCTCCACTGCTCACCTGCTCTTGCTATAGTTGAAGGGATTTCAGAGCGCACTCCAGACAGCTGCAGACTACAAAGCTCAAAACAAACTTACCCAGAAGTGCCCTCTGCCATCAAGTGACAGAAGCAGGGAATTCCCAAGGACATCTTCCTGTCCTTACTTCATGAAAGTAAAGGGGACATTCGGAGGACTTAAGTGATACTTTATATTAGCTCACCCGTTAACTCACATCTACTGAAGTGGGAAAGTTCTGTATTTATAGAAATTTTATTACTCCTTCAATGGGCTGGGGAAACTTAGAGAAGAAAGAAGAAAATGATGAAAGGATCTGGAAAGTAAGAGGGCTGCTTCTTTTGAATAGAGGGAGGAAACTAGAGCTGAACAAGGAAAGTATTGTTCTGAAGTAGTAGGTGAAGACCAGAGGTAACTTCAGAACAGACAGAGGCAAACGGAAAGTACTCCAGGCAGGCCAGCAATGGCAAAAAAATCAAAATCTTTTTACATTCATACAATAACAAGAAAAAAAAAAAACCTTTGTGCTATATCCTGTGCTCTCATGTCAATTGTTTCTTTTTACAAGGGTCTGGCTCAGCTTAGCAATGTCTGCCGAGTTTTGCAAAGTTCTTTGTACATCACCTTTTCTGGAGCTGGTGGTGGCTGAGCTGACACCAGCTCTCTGGCATGACAAAGCCATTGAAGTTAGTGAGAAAGAGAGTAAGTAGAGACCTCTTGTCCTAAAATCCAGAAATTTTTTTGTTCCTCTCTTTTTATTTCTTCACCTGCAATACACCCTGTGTACTGGTGGAGGAGGCAATCTGAAATCCCTTCTGTTCATGAATGAGGTCTACTCTTCATTCTTTCCTCTGCCTTCTGGGCGGACACACCCTGCTGATAGTATGTTTCTTGTTTGTTCCCTTGATTTCTGGACTAATGACCTCTTTTGAGCAGAAGCACTTGAGGCAGAAACCAGGAAAATTTGTACAGGTTTAAGGACAAGAAGATGATACTGCTGTTGCAAGTTGCCCTTATTTAACAAGAAGAGAAAATATAGCCTTAGCGGATGACTGGAGTCAGTGACACAGATTACAGTAAAACAATTTACAGGGCATGTCGCCTGCTGAAGGCTTACAGCAGAAGTGGTAGGCTCTGATGATTCATCTTCTGGCTCTGGTCATATAGATTAGCATATCCCCCTTAATCTGCAAATTCAAGCAATGCTTCCTCAAGCCATGAATGCTCAAACAGGTCTGCTAGGAGGTCCAGCCTGGTCCAGAGGATCTGCCACCAGCTGTCATTTTGCTCGTGATTCAACTGTGTGACTGGGGACAAACCACATGTTTTGTCTCTCTCAAACTTACTTCTGTAACACAGGCAAATGCTAAAGGGTTTACAGTTTGATATCCTAGCCAATTTTTCCAGCACAAACTGCACCGTATTTCCCAGAAGAGAAAGCTAACCATGTGGGTGGGGATAAAACCAGAGAAAAGTTCTGGGGTCCCCTTACGTGGCAAGAAAGGGCTGGAAACATTTTGCGTTTTGCTTTGCTTTCTACCCATAGAATAGCTGTGTAAAATGAAGACACCTAAATTTAACTTTTCTCTAAAAGGAGGTTTGGTATTAGATCGACTTAACGGGAGCTGGGGTTGTCAGTCATCATGCAGCCATGTATCTCTGGTACATCTAAGATATCCATACCTCAGCTCACATTCTCCTCCTTTCTCTCATTTTCCAGTGAAACCTGTCAGTCTTTTTGCGTTGATGACAGTTCATGTTTCTCTCACTGATCTTCATTTAAGTGCCTCTTCTCTGCCTGAGGGCTGAGCATCCTGGCAGCTGGGAACTGTGGATACCACTGGTTGTGCAGATCCTCTCAGAAGCGTGCTGCGTATTACACAGACTAACAAATATACTTGCACACCAGAAACTGCAAATCCTAGTTACCTAGAGGCAAGTAACTGGGAGAAAATCAGGTTAATAGTCAGGAAAGAAGGATATTTCTTAAAAGAAAGGTGAGATAGTCACTACAATTTTTTATAATAGTTTCTGCCATCCCACAGAGCCTCCTTCAGCTCTTGGGACAGGCACACTGAAAGAAAGCATGCTGGGTCTTGTTAGTGATGCTGGCTTTGGGACAGCTGTGGTCTCAGCTTTTTAGTTTGTTTTGCTTCTAAAACTGGTAATGTTTTTCCCTTCTGAAAGGAAACAACACAATTACTGGGACAGAAAAAAAACCCACTTAATTCCATCTCGTCAGGAAGAACCAAGGAGTATTTCCAAACTCCTACCTGAGTGAAAAATGGGGCATCTGCCCTGTAAAAATCCAGTACTGGACTGCTTTATAAAAAGCCCTTAAGTGGGATGTTCTGGAAAAATTGAGACTGTTTCTGCCTATTTGTTTTCTGAGTCCTTGGTGTGCATTTCATCATATTCTCATTTTCCCTTCTCAATCCCCAAAGCTAACTTTTTACTCTTAGTAAAACTACACTTTTGCACCGAGGATAAATCATGCACTCGCTGCCAGAAGAACACAGGTGAGGCCATTCTTCTCCCCCTCCTTCAGCAGGCTCTGAGCCACTCAGCTGGAGTACCACTGGTCACTGTCGTACAGCACTGAGCCTGCACATCTCTCTCGACAATTTTCATGTCCTGGGGAAAAAGTTATCTTTGAAAAGCAGTAGTTAAACTCACTCACCTCTTCTTTTGTTGTTGTCTTTAGAGACACATATTGATAGCATCCAATCACAGCTACGATTGAAGACCACATACGTGTCCATGACTACCATACAGAAAAATACATTCAATCTCAGAACATTCTCATTCCCGGAATGCCAAGTTGAAGCCCTCCATTGTACCCTACATGCACGTGGCACAACAAACTTCAAGGGAAGCTGATCCAACACAACATCTTCAGAATGCAGGCAACAGTTGCCCTTTAAATACTGAGCAACTCTTGGTTAAATTATCACTCCAGGTTGATTTCTAAAGGTCCCTTGGCCAAGAAGCCCGAGATTGCTTTCTAAAGGTGCATTGACCAAGAAGCCCAGCTGTAGAAAATCCAGCTCTCTCAGGAGGCAACCCTTGAGGCTTGCAAACTTGTCAGAGGGATTTGGGCGACCTGCATGCCTTACCCAGTGCTACCAAATGCCTGCCATTCTCACTTCTCCTTGAGCACACCTTCCTTTATCCATCACAGACCAGCCTGGCAGCTTGCGGAAACAGAAATGTTTCCACATTTCCTTCCCCAGTCCTTTGCTAGAGCTTTTTCTCCAGGAGAGCAAGGCAGGACTGAAACCAAATGCCTGGTTCCTTCTGCCAGTCCCTTCAATACCTTCTTTTCCAGTGACCACAGTCAGTGTCCGCCGCAGCACAACACTCAAAGTCATTTTGTCATATTGTTCCTGAACACCTTTGGATACAGTGCTTGTAATCTTTTGATACCTGGGATAGGGTTGCTGGACACCAAAAGACTGTTTGAAAGTCCAAACAAGAAACCTGTGAGTCACTGTATTAATGGAAGACTCCCTGGAGGCGTTTTCCCTGTCTTTCATGATCTCTCCCACTAGAGGGTACTCTGTTATTATAAAAGAAAGTGCTCTGTGCTGAGGCTGCACAGTGACACAACCTGTTAGAAGAGCCCCTGCAAATACATTGGAGGGACATTTCTACCACACCTCGTGTAATGAATGATACAGAGAGCTGGAGGGGAAGCTTTCCATCTCGACCCCTTAAAAACATAACTTTTTTTCAAAATACGGATCTTGGTACAGTTCCACAGGTCTTGCTGCATCCGCAGCACAGGTCCTCCTGCTTCATTACTTGTAAAACGCCAAAGGGTGTCCTGGAACACGTCACCTACTCACCGGCTTGCCCAGCTCGATCCATGCTGACACTCGCTCCAGGTGCTGCACCAGAAACACACGGGCTCTGGTCCTGCTCCATGCTGCTGGCTGGCACGTGATTTCTCTCACTTGGGTCTCCTCGGTTGTGCCCACTGGCCCATGGTCCCAGCCCAGCTGCTAGCACCAAGCCCCCATATACCCATGCACACCAACTAGGGAGTCCCTCACCCAGGAAAAGAGATGGAAATGGAGTTTAAGGAGAAGACAGGATGGACCGAGGGGACCAGGTGCTGGGCATGCCCAGACAAGTCTGGTGATCAGCCATCTGTGTACATGTGACCAGACCCTTTTGTCCCTTTAGCTCTCCATTTCCCCAGACCTTTTCATCCCCACATCCTTTTAATTCCTCCCCTAAGCATCTCATAATAAGTCCTGTGCAATCCCAACATGCTCTTTCTCAGCATTCCATCATGTGTCCATACAACTTTAGGCAGTCACTTCCTCAGTTTGAAAGGTGCTCCACTGACAACTCACCTGAATGGGTTTCACCCCCAGACCCTGGGAATGAGCATCTCCTGGGATGGGCCTGGGCAAGGTGCCCCTTCCTACAAGTCCTTAAGTTTGCTCCCCAGCTGTCCTTGGGCCCCTGTGCTCCTCGGGGCTTCTGGAGGTTGGCCTTCAGTGGGCTGATGGCTCTCCTTCCTGTGCTGAGCTGTTGAGCAGGCAGGGTGGGGTGTTGCTTGGACTCCCCCACCTGCCATTGCCTCTCTGTCCTCCTTCATGCATGTACAGTTGAACTCCTTGATGCATAATTCAAAAGGTCCCCTCTCAAACACGCCATGGACATTGCTCTTCAAGTTCTCCTCTTCCTCTGAAAACGAGTGCCTGCAATTTTTTTTCTCTCTCAGTTTTCTCTTCAGACCAGGTAGACTGGTGGGAAGTGAGGAGCCTGGTGTCTGCAAGAGACCCAGGACAGTGGTCTGGTAACCATGACAAAGCTCTACATTATCAGGCACAGAGAAGTGATGGGAAGACAGCAGGGCTCCCCTTCCCAGCACAGGAATAGCAAGAGCTTGCAAGAAAAAGAGGGAACCTGCAGGAAGGTCGGAGGAAAGTGGCTGGTGGGGGTGACTCCCAGCTGTGGTCGCTTACTGGTTTTGTCTGTGGATGCCACCAGCCCTCCAGAGCACCTTCACGCTTGTGTGACCAGCAGGGTAGGGCAGACTTTTATGGGGAATCTTCTGTGTGAGGCTGCTGGTTACAGCACCTGAGTTCCACAAGTGCTTCTTCACCTTTGTCCAGAAGGGATATCTCATCTGCTCTCTTTGGCATTTCCAGTACCCCTTCCCTGCCTTTCCACATAACCATTGGCTAACTTTTCTCCTTCCCGTTCCAGGCCTTTCCCAGCATTGCTAGAGGTCAGATGGGGCATGTGTGGTGTCGTCTACCCAGTGTGACTGCCCCATGCAAGAAAGGCATGGCAGCAGGAGCGGACCCCACCTCTCAATAGAAGGGTTTTGTCACATTCCTGGTAAGTGTTGCCAAGGCTTTTGAAGGATGTGAATAATTACTGGAAGCCTTAGGCATTTGCATTACCTCGTTCTGACAAACAACGTTCTGGTGCTCCATCGTGTCCAGGCTCTCAGCTTCCTTGCTCAGGTCTTGGTGTAAGCCTTCTTCATCTGCAGGCATTCTGGCTGCACTACATCTCTTCAGTCTGAAAAAAACACATTAACTAGTCACATAAAGCTCAGAAACCTCCTGGCATTTAGAGTGAATCTTGATATTGAAAGATGCTGTTACCCCCTGGATAAGTTTCCAGGGCAACTATAAAAGAACCCCAGGAGGAAAGAGAAAGGCAAATTGCAAGGTGAACACAGGCAAGCCGTGTCATTTGCAAGGACATGAAAATTAGTCTTACTTTTCCCTTTTTCTGCTGATCAGTCTCATGATGCAATGTATTAGGACTGTTGAGAACACCACTGCTAGAACGACTGCCATGACGATTACACTTTTCTGAGTACCTACAAAAAGAAACCAATAAATTCATGCAGAACATGGAGGGATGCCAACATGTTTCTCGTGTCCTCTTCCAGAGGTTGGGGCTGAAGTGAAACATTCATCAGTTTGTGTTCCTTTGTTATTTGAAGAAGAGAAAGGAACAGCATAACAATGTAACACTGTGGTAGGTGAGAAATTACTTTATTTTTTAAATAAATACCGATTATGCCTCATATTTCCCTGGCATTGGGGGAACCAAACCCCAACCTTTCTTCTCCTGACCTATTGGTACTTCTCTTTCTGTATGAAGTTTTGTCATGAGGAAGGTCTCCCACCCTTCCCGAGACACACCCTCCTGCAAGATCTTCCCTGTGAAATGTTGCTTACCAGCATGCAACAGCCAGGGGCCTGCTCTGCTGGTACCCTCCAGCTGTGGATACTGCTGGAGGGTACCAGCAGAGGATACTGCTGGAGAGCTGACCTCGTCCACTCTAGATCACTGACTGTGTAGAAATACAATCGGAGACATATACATATGTACACATGAGTCTATGTATTTCTTAGATATACCTATACACCCAACAGACAGAAAGGTACCACAGGGAAGAATCATCTGGGTGGCTTCAAATCATGAAATGTGAACTCCCAGAAAAACATCTACTGAGACGTACGTAAGAACAAGCTGTGCTCCCATGTTTGGGCATCCTTTCCTAAGCGCTCCCCACTACATGCTGCACCTCTCCATACAAACACAGCCTACCTTCCCTTCCTTTTTCTGAGTAAACTGCCTTCATTTTCCTTCCCTGTGGGTGGTCAAGGAGGCAGGCCAAGGCACGGGGGTGGTCGGCAGAGAAAGTAAGTTTGTTTGCCACCGTTACTGTCCCATTTGCATTTTGGACGCGGTGTATTTCAGGGGATTCATCCAGTTCTCTGTCATTCAGCCAGGTGATTTTGGGGGCAGGCTTTCCTGTTGCTGAGCAGACTGCAGTGAGGAGACCCTCGGTGGGCAGGTGGGAATCATATTCCACTGTTAGCTCAGAAATTGCTGAGAGCAAAAAGAGAAAGTACTTTTTACACTTTATAATGAGTTAATGGTCACAGTTAGACAGGTCACTTCTCTGGATGGAGGTTCTTACCCAGAAGCATCTCCCGGCTTATTTACCTTCACCTCCTCTGAGGAAAGGTATGGCCATTCTGGAGACTATCCACCAAGGAGTTGCTGCTGCATGGAAAGGCTCCATGCAGTGGAGGGGATAATGCCTTACCACCTCTTGACTACATCAGACCTGTGCTGAGTGCCAGAAAGTGAGAAGGTGTTAGTGGAAAACTTACTTTGGATGTTGAGGCATATATCTTTGCTGAAAGAGCCGTGAGGGAACACGTTGAAAATGCATCTGTAATAGGACTCATCCTCAAATGTGAGGTTTTGGAGTGTGATAGCTGAGGCTTTCAGGGTTGCTCTAGTGAAACGCACCTTCTTCTGAAAGGACCCTATCAGCCTCAGCCCATGGTTTGGGCTGTAGGTGGCGATGTTCTGGAAGGAAGACCCATTTTTCTTCTGCCAGGTGATTTGCAAAACATCCATTGGAAGCGAAAAGTTGCAATAGAAATTGGCCTCTCCACCAAGGGCTGCTGCAATAACTCTATCAGATTTCACGGCTTCCTTCAAACCTAGGAACAAAGCAAACCCCAAAATCAGAGCGAGAGAAAAAGCAATTCACTTAAGGCAGGCTATAGTGCCTTGAAGCATCCAGTCATGGCGTTCCCGTCTTGCAGAGCACTGGAGCAAGGAACTGCACCACGAGGCTGTGTGGCACACTCAGAGACCTCAGACACCTTGGTCTCACAGGTGGCCCTCACATCACTAGCATACGCCGTACATTTCCTGTGGTGACAAGGAAGGCAGCAGGGAAACAGGGGGCAGGCAGGCTCCGTAGCAAGCATAGTGTCCTGGTTTGAGGTAAAACAGAACCAATTTTGTTCAGTAACTTTGCTTCTTAGCTGGGCCTCTCTAACTACTGAAATTAACAGCATATTGTGCAGACAATGTTCACTCTTTCAGAGTGATAAGACCAATGTTTATAGCTGATGCCCAGCCATGGTATGCAGAGACGCTCTTGCCTATACTTATTGCTATAACACCCAAGGCCAACCAACTTTGTTATTTGCCCCGTTGGAGGGTCAGAAGTGGAAAAGCATGGTGGGGTCCCACCTGCAGGGAGAAGCGGACAGGACAGGTGACCCAAAACTGACCAACGAGGGTATTCCATCCCATCTGCCTCATGCTCAGTATAAAAGCTGAGGGATCAAAGGGTCAGCCCTGCGATCCCGATCCTGAATGCAGATCCAGAATCCAGTTCCCATCCGTCACTGAGTCCAGCCTGGGACTGCCCCAGTGCCAGCCGGTGTCGTGATTGTCATCTCGGGAGCTTGATACAGTTTTGTATATATTTCATTATTTCTTTTTTTTTTATTTTATTATTAATATTTCATTAAAGTAGTTTAGTTCCTTCTAAACTCATAAGTCTCTTTTTCCTCCTCTGCCCCTCTCTTTGAAGAGGGGTAGAGAGGAGCATCTGTTGGTCCCATCTGGGGTCCCCCAGGTCCCCAGTAGCCTATTTGGCCTAAACCAACAACAAACTGACAACAAAGTCAATCCCCCAAACAAGCAAGCTTGTTTGCCTGCTTCTTCCCAGTGCCTTGCTCTTAGCTCACCTTTGTCCCCTGGAGCTCAGGGGTGGCCTGTACACATGGCCAACACATGGCAACCACCCTGCGCAAGGGGCTCTCACTCCTGAGAGCATCCCTGCTCCCCTCTCGCTGGCACCTGCAGGAGTGAGGGGGAGGCAGAGCAACCCCGGGCACCCTGCAGCTGGGAGGCAGTGCCAACGGCATCCCCCTGCCCCAGCCTCTCCCAACAGCAACCCGCACTGCCCAGACACCTGCACTGGAAATGCAAACCTCCTCCATCCCTTCTGCTGAGCACCATAGCGGCAAAGAAAGGGAATACACAGGTTCAATATATGGCTTGAGCTCAAAGACCAATCACCCTGTGCCCTCTCTGACCTGCATTTCTGATTTTGCTGCTGAGCAGCCCCCAGATTACAAGCTACTGTTCTAGTTACCAACTAATATTTTTCAGTCGGGATGGTGACTGGATCTCCCTGGTTGCCCGGAAAGGCTGGTGCTGCTCCAGAGTCAGCCTCATGCAGCGAAAGGGCGCTCCACTCACCCATCACCGGCTCCTCCAGCTGGCAGCCTCCGCAGATCAGCAGCAGGCAGATTTCAGCCCAGCAAAGCAGGGGGAAAAGCATCGTGGGACAGAGCAACTGCCCGGCAAAGCTCACCCCCTTTCCTCGCATCCCTCTGAGGGTGGCTGGCATGGCCGCGTGGTTCCTTGAAGACCTTCCGCCTGTTTTGAAAGGGCTTCTCAGAGGCCAATCAGCAGAGCTTTACGCAGCAGGTTTGGCGGGCAACACCGAGCCAGGTGGGAACTGTTCCCTTGTGTCTTCCCAGAAAGTCGGTTAATCATTAATCACAGCAAGAAGGCTGGGGGTTAACAACACAGTGTGGCTGTTGTGCGACTTTCCTCCCCACTCACTGCACTGGTTGCCAGAGCTGGAAATAAAGAGCACACCTTGGGTTTTCCCCAGCAGCAAAGCTTGGTATTCCCCCTTGTTAGCCCTGTGCTGCTGAGCTCTGCTACGAGAGCCCTCGTGAGGACTTGCACCTCACACGGTGCAAATGTGGGATCTCCCTGGGAAGCGCAAGTGGTGGCTGGCAGAGAGGGAAGAAATGAGGGGCCACAGGCCCCAGCAGCCCCCGCTCCCTTTTCCTTTGGCAGGGAAGGGAGGTGGGCACTGCTGGTGGATCACCGCCCCTGCAGCTTGCTGAGCGCCACACTGGGCACCGTTCCCAGGCTCCTCAGGGAGGTCACTTTCATCCCCTGGACCTGGCACTGGGGACCCACAAGCAGGAAGGGGAGATGCTTCTTCACCAAGAGGGTGGTGTGGAGACACCTGTAGATGCCACCGCTTCACCCCAGCCCACCAGCACACCAAAACCATGGGTTGGATTAAGAAAGGGGCCTCTACAGAAGGCAGGTTTGGCTAAAGTCCACTCTCCCTGAATACATTGGCATCTCACATAATTCCAGAAATGGAAAGCCAGGGATGAGACAGTGCTCCTGGGCTCAAGGGTGAGGTTGTGTGCTCACAGGTTTCGCTGTAAAACCGCACAGCACAGCTCCTGGCAAAATGGTAATCCAGTGGTAAGATTAAGAGCCATGTGAAGTTTCTAGTTGTACTTACAGAAGGATACCCACCATATACCCCATACAATTTGTCTGGGGTTCTCTGTAAGAAAAGGAGAAGGCTATTTTACAAGAAAATATGCGAAGCAATTATGATACACATTCTGTCTGTGTTTATCTCTGCTATTTATGAATTTCACTCCACCAGGAGGAGCAGCATAATGTTTTAGATTTCTTGCAGGTTTCCATGCATTTACATTCCACACGTCCCCCCAAACCTTGTAGATGAATTCATAAAAAGGCAAGACGGACTCCAGAACATCCCTCCTGGCACCTCCGTTAGGGGAAGGGGCTCTGTTCAGCCTCTCATTGGGCCCCACAGCAACAGCTTGCACATCAGGCCAAGATCAGGGAAGAGAAACCAGCACACACCACCACGTCAGAGCCTTTCCACAGCATCCCTCAGGGATTTTCAACTTCTCTCCCCCTCCCTCGCTCTATTGTCACTCTCCTCTGCTGCCAGCTCCCCTCTGTCTCCTGACTTCTGCTCCAGGCATAAAGGGCTGCCTTACCCCAGGGGAGCAGACAGGCAGGAGCATTTGGGACCCACCTTGCTGTAACTCGGAGTGAGCCCCCAGGGGCCTGCCAAGGGATGCTCCACAGCAAACCCTATGGCACATAGTGGAGAAAGCTGTGGCAACTCACATCTTCTTTTCCAGTCAGAATTGCCAACCAAATTCAGGTGTTTTATTGACAAACCAAACAAACCTCAACAAAAACAAGCATCACAGATTCTTGCAGAAGCAACTTGAGGAAAGAAAGGGAGGGTGAGGACAGAGAGGATGCAGCTAATGCTGTGGAGGTCACATGTGGGTTTTCCTGGGTTAGAAAGGCCCAAGAACACGTGGAGGTGAATCTGCCCAATGCATGAGGGCAGCAGCACAGGGAGGCAAGTTCACTGTCCCAAGCAAACACCCAGCCCTAGCTAATGCTAAGCAGCTAACACAAATATTGCTGCAACGTGGATCTTGGACTCAAGATGCAATAGACAGAGCAGACCAGATCTGCTTCTCCCTCATTGTTCCCCAGAGCCTGGTTGGAGATGGGAAAGCAGACCCCGTTGCAGGCACCAGTGAGGGTCACATGCGTAGTTTTGTGGAGCTATATCTTCGGTTTCTTTCCTACGTGAGAGGGATGGCTGGTGCAATCTTAAAACTGTGCCCACTTCTTCCCTTCTAGAAACACTTAACAATGCAGGCAGCAAAATGGGCTCCGGTAGTTTTTATTACAGCAGCAACCTTTACCCTCTGAATCTCACTGCTTTTTTACCCAAGCAAGGGTCCTACCAGCCAACTGCACACTATGCATCAAAACTTTTCACCACCTTCTCACATACGAAACAAAAACATACAAAAATGGCATGCGCAGCTCTACAAGGTCCGGGTAACAGGTCAGATTACTGGAACAGAATCTGTTCAGCTTCTTACATTGTTTCCCACATCTTTCCTCCCTGACTTTTCCTTTTTTTTTTGTAGTTCTTGAACTTCGCACAGGAAAAAAAAAAAACTGGCTGGTTTTCTCTTTTCAGGAATTTATCAAAGGCCCTGGAAGATGCAGTTGTTTGTTTAAAAAGAACTATCCCATAGGACTGCTTGTCCAAGCCAGACCTCAATGCTTTCAACATTTCAGATAAAGAAGCACGTTTGGACTGTAAGTACTGGAGTCTGACCTTAATTATTAATTAATTAATTCTCATTTACTGGGAAAAAAGTAATAAAAGTCTGTAGAACCGCCTTAGGATTAAATCAAAAAGACCACTTTCTAGGGACTACTCTCTTTTTCAAGCTTTAGTTTTGCTATTTTTGCTAGTGCCAAAGAGGACAATTACTAGTGAGGAGAAAGGCTGTTCATCGGCAGTTTTATAGCACTGTATTTTCTCCCCCTGTCTGTTGGTTCATGTTTCTTGTTCTCAGTTCTGCCGGAGACTAAAGGGCTCTCTTCTCCTGGTCATAGCCTGTAGACAAAAGGGTGAGGAGGAAAAGAAACGTTGGCTCACTCCTGGCTGCAAGCCCAGAAGCACCGGCTGCTGAGCTGAGAGGGGCAGACATCAGCCTGGCAAATGCTGTGGAAACACTCTGAGCAGGCTATCATCGAAAGGTCTCACCCTCCTCATTTTCTGCTGGTAGCATGTTTACTTCAGTTAGGAAGTTATGGGGATTTTAGACTTTTGATCAGAAACTGACTGGGGAACGTGGAGTGTGATACCCAGCGCCACCTCTCTCCTGCAGTATCAGCTCCCAGCTGTGCCCAGCCCTCTCCTTCCCTGGCTGCGTTACCCATAGCCAGTCTCATGTCATGCACCAGCTGGCACCAACTAAGGGGCAAAAAGATACCTTCCATCACTAATTAATTCCACAGACTTCACAAAACAAGACACTTGCTCCTGAACTGAAGTGGTACATTTTCCAAGCACTCCTTAAATTCCTTTTCCCAAGCTCTTGACACATCTTCTCTGTGGCTTGGTTGTTGAACTGGCCAAACTTCTCAAGCCAGTTAGTCCACTAACGCCCTGCAGAAGCGAGAGGCTGCAGAGCGGTATACATCCCAGATGACCCTCTCATTGCAAAGCTAATCTTAGGAGAAGTGTTTCTCCTGGAAGCAGCCAAGTCCTAAGGACTTGTTTTGTAACAAATTGCCCATGTGAAAGATATCCTGGGGAAATCATTCCCCCATTTGGCTCCACTTAGAGCCCTTTCCCCTGCCCTCGGGCTCTGTGTGTGCCCTTTTGCTCTGGTCCCCTCTCCTTCCCTTCCTCCTTAAGTCCCGCTTCCCAGCTCAGATCTATGACAACCCTGGGATGGAGAAGGGCAAGGCATGCTCCGCAAGGGAGGGGTGATTCAGGCAAGAGGACAGCATCTTCAGAGATGTAATGAGATAGAATAACATCAGGGAGAAGGAACAACCTCAAACAGACTAGGAGAGTCAAACTGTGTGGCTGGGTCAAGTAACAGCAAAACAAAGGACAAACTTTCTTTTGTTTGCAGCAGAGGTATTGCACTGGTTGATAGTACAACATCAGGTCTGGATCCCATGGACCAGAATAAGAGCAAAGGAAGAAGAAACATGCTAAGGGAATGAAGGAAGCTGTAGAGAATCAGGTAGAGGTTCCCCAGACCTACTCACTCACCTTTCAGGAGAAACATCTGTCCCACTAGCAATGACTGATGCTGTTTCATGGTGGCTTCTGGCTTCATTTTTTCCAAGTTGGCCTCCAAATCCATGTCTGCCAGTTCCACAGCTGAACGATACAAAGTCACAAACCTGAGACTAGAGTAGTTAAAATTTCATGATGACCACAACTTCCTTCTGCAGGGCCAGAGCCCGCCGGAGAGCCTGGTTCATCACCCCTTTGGGTTGGGACGTTATTATGTGTGACCCAGGAATCGCCCTCCCTCCTTTTGCATCCTAATCTGAAGGTTTCCACCCCAGAGGAGCCTGCAGGAAGTTCAGCACTTTCTGTTGGTGATGCAACAAGGGCTTGGTTTCCCTATGCATGCCTGAGCTAGACTTGGAGGAATGCTTTCTGATTGTCTTGATGCGGTTAGAAATTAGAAAAACACCTGTTCCAGTGTCTCACCACCCTCAGAGTAAAGAATTTCTTTCTCAAATATGATCTAAATTTACCCTCTTTCAGTTTAAAACTGTTACCCCCCCATCCAATCACTACACTCCCCAATAAAGAGTCCCTCCCCATCTTTCCTGTAGGCCCCCTTTAAGTACTGGAAGCCCACTATAAGGTCTCTGCAGAGCCTTCTCTTTGCCAGGCTGAACCACCCTAACTCTCAACCTGTCTGAAAAGGAGAGGTGCTCCACCCCTCTGATCATCTTCGTAGGCCTCCTCTGGACTCACTCCAGCAGGTCCACATCCTTCTTATGTTGAGGGCTCTAGAGCTGGATGCAGTATTCCAGGTGGGGTCTCACCAGAATGGAGTAGAGGGGGAGAATCACCTCCCTCGACCTACTGGCCATGCTTCTTTTGATGCAGCCCAGGGTGCAGTTAGCTTTCTGGGCTGCAAGTGCACATTGACAGCTCACATTGAGCTTCTCATCCACCAACCCTTCCCCTGTCCTCAGGGCTGCTCTCGATCCATTCTCTGCCAAGCTTGTGTTTGTGCTTGGGATTGTCCTGACCCACGTACAGGACCTTGCACTTGGCCTTGTTGAACTTCGTAAGGTTCTCATGGGCCCAGCTCTCCAGCCTGTCCATTGGCATGGCATATCAACCGCTCCACACAGCTCGGTGTTGTCAGCAAACTTGCTGAGGGTGCACTCAATCCCACTGTCCATGTTGCCAACAAAGATGTTAAACAGCAGCAGTCCTAGTACCTACCCTGGAGGAACGCCACTGGTCACCACTTGGACATTGAGGTGTTGACCACCATTCTCTGAGCACCGCCATGCAGCCAATTCCTTATCCATCAAGTGGTCCATCTGTCAAATCAATGTCTTTACAATTTAGAGAAAAGGATGTCATGTGGGACAGTGTCAAATGCTTTGCACAAGTCCAGGTAGATGATGTCAGTTTTTCTTCCAATATCTTTACAATAAAGATTTTCAGAAAGAAATGTTGAAGTTATATACATAAACACTGAAGCATTGAGAAGAGAACTGACACCTTGCTTCTATTAATAAATCATTTCTAGAAAGGAGACGGCCTATATTTAATACCCTTAAAATTAAACTGTTCTGAAGGAAATATGCAAAGATCTACAGAAAACTATACTAGGACATTCCCCCTTTTCTCCTCTTTGCATATAGCTTCTGGTATTTAGAGAAAAACCTGTAACAAAGAAAGATATTTCTTTTTACTCACCTGATGGGCTGTTAAAAAAATACCACAATCTCACTTACAAAAATAGATACAGTCCCATAGAGAAGGAGGGCTCAAGGCCTCCGAGGCAAATTGGTTTCTTTAGGCCTAAAATGTAACCCTTGGTGTTTATGATGAGATGCTGGACATTCTGCTTGAAGGGTAAAATAAAATATTCTGATTGAAAAAAATATCTCTAATCTTTCATCTAAAATTGTAGAGTTTTTTTCTGCAAGCTTTTCAATGCATCTTGGTCTTTCATGTACAATTTCAAGAGCTCTTTTACTAGACAAGCTACCTTTTCTTCCCTTTTCCTTAGAGTGGTTAAGGACTGCAGCTTCTGACAATTCAGGGAAATCAAAACTCTGTTTGTATTGCATATGTATAATCCTCTTAGACTGAGGATTCCCTCAAGCTTGCCAGAAATTTCAGGTGGCTTTTTTCAAAGCTGAGCAGACGGCCTCCGAGGCAAATTGGTTTCTTTAGAAACAGATTACAACAGATTTACAACAGATTCCATCTGCAAAGAGCTTGGACAAGAGTTCAATGCTCCTTTCACACACAGCTTTATATGAGCAAAGATGAAAGCAGTGGAGATATGAGAAGGCCCTTTGTATAGCTTCAAAATATGAGTAATTTCTTGTATACTAAGAGTGAAACCAAAAATATGCTTGATTTTAATCTGCCTGGTTTGATAGTCTCATTTATGAAAGAGAAAAACACATTCACTTAGTGCAATTCTTCTATTTCAGCTGATTTGCAGGGGCTTAGTGCTGAAAACTGAATGAAAAACAATAGGTTATAGTTTCTTCCATGTCTGAGTGCATAAGAAAATTTACTTGTGTGGTATTTAGTAGATGAATCATTCCCCCAGGGTCACACAACAGAGAAATGATGAATGATGCTTTCAATCTTCTATCACCAAAACAAAGTTCCTTTTCACTGTGTGGATTTAGTCCTATGCCTCTGCTAGCAGTGGTTGCAGACAAAGAATATTCTACCTATTTCAGCCGGTGACTTGTAAAATGTCTAAGGGCAGCATTTCAGCTACATTTCAAAGTCACATCTTCAGCCAGAGCTGCTGGGGCAGCTTTACACCTCATTGCTCTCTTAGAGCTGGAAACCCAGTACTCAGCTAGAAGAAAATACCAACACGGTACATCTCTGAAACAGCCTGGCATGCCAAAACAGGAACGTGGACATTTTAGAGAGCCTGAGGACCCTTTATTAGATACCAATGTGTATAAATATAAAATACAGTTTAAAAGGACACTGTCTTAAGTTCCCACGAGTTAAAACCTTAACACAAGCTGGCTAATGTCAAGATCAAAGGATCCCAGAGCCGAGACATCCTGGCTAAATAATCTCGTTTGCTTTGCAGAGAGACACCAGTTACCCACAGCCAGTTTTACCCAAGTAAGAGGCAAGCAGAAGGGTGGCATTCCCACTTGCCCTCTTTCCATCTGTTTGGAAAAATGATGCTCTGCATCAACACCGCTGCTGCCCTGGGCTGGACAAGTTGCAGTGACAGAAGGTGGCCAAAGGCAGGGTTGGGTCAGACCAACAACTGGCCAGCCATGAGGCAAGTAAAAAACTAGGCTTTTTGCATGTTGTTTTGTGTTTTGCTTTTTGGGGTTTGGAGATTTTTATTTTTATTTTTTGTGATGGCAATAGTAACTCAGAAAATTCCTGTAAACTTTGAAAATATACTCTGCTTTCATTTACTTACAAAGTTAATCTGCTTTATATCACTCACATTTGAGCAGCAAAATAGAGCAGTCTGTTCCACTTTACTTTTTTACCAGTTTTATTTTTACTTCAAGACCTAAGCAAAATTTGCAACATTTCATAGACTAGATAAAATTTATTAATATAAATACTGAGTATCTGCGTAAACCCATTTGAAATATAACCTCCAAAGAATTACTACCAAATTGTTAACAGAGAGAACTGGACAGACAAGCACAAGATAATCACAAAGAAACCTCAGTACAGCAGTTCGGATGTTATCCACCCACAGTAAAAACTACTTATCCCCCCAGTCACATGCTCATTTGTTTCCTGAAAGGTGATTTGTATCTATTTTGTACTTTTTTTTTTCCATCCAACAGCCACTTAATTGTGCGTAGTCTGTATGCTTACATTCATTCTATTGCTACATGAAGCCAAAGTCCCCAGCACTAGCGTACGTTTTGTGGCACTGCATTTTAGTAGCTGGCTTTGTACAGCATGAAGGCAAATACATGTATTGGTTTTAAGTGTTCTGCCTTTGGATGTCATTTGCTCTTCTCATTCTAATACTGTGAAAGACAGATAGATTGATAATGTTTTCCTTTCTGGTACAACATCCTTCTCTTTCACTCAGTCTCCAGTCCTATCGTGCTCGCAAGCAGAAACCTACAAAAGCTTTTCACAATTCAACTTTCAGCTAAATAGTAAAAGAAATTACAATCCAGCAGGTAAACAGATCCTTTCACTACTCCAGACCCTGCTTTCCCCCAGTCCAGGTGATCAGCTTGTAGAAAATAATAATAGGTAATCTTTCCGATCTCCCTGGGCTTGTAAAGGTTTCTTGCCAGCTTTGTGCCTTTCTCTCTTCCCTCTGAAAACCCTTTTTCATTACCCACGTCCAGACTCCCTGTTTCTGTAGAAGGCTCATTTCTCTTTTTTTAAAAAGAAGACCCAGTAGTTTAAACAATAGTGGAAACTTTCTTTTAAAACTCAAAAAAAGGTCTCCAAAATCCCCCTGAAGTGCGAGTGCAGACCCTGCTGAGTGGTGGGGGCTGAGCTCTGCCCGCCTGCCCCACCAACCACCCACCCAGGGGAAAACCTGCTTCCCCCACAGCCCCTTCACTCACAGAGGAGGAAGGCTGCAATTAACAAGAAAGCTTGGACAAAATGCAGCTTCCTCCTTTAACAGTTGTGGGGCTCAGGAGACAAATTCCCAATTGTGACAGTTGCAGCCAGTTCCTCTTTCCCCACACTCGCCAGCTGCGCTATTACTAAGCGGACAGGAGCCTAAAAAAGGCCTTTTATCACAAGAACTGGGTTTATTCATTCTCCACTCACCCACTCGCTTTCATTTTAGGTTACTTGGCTTTTTGACTACAACTCAGCCTGGCTCATCTGGCATGCGCAGTCAAAAGAGGCAAGGAAAAACCAGATGACATGCTCTTGCTCCAAGAAGCTGGGAGGAGAGGAGGCAGCCTGCACCAGCCGTCTTCATGCTGCCCACAAGACCGCACTGACTGTGGGGGCAGCTCATTTCTGCTTCCCTGGCTCTGCAGGGAAAGATTTCACGAGCATAGGGTGGGATTCAGGGACTTACAGAAGAACTGCCCTGCAGGTTAGATGCAATGAATTTTAAGCAGTAAGTAACACACATTACCATATGTTGGTGGATATCTGCCCACATCCAGCATCCACCTCCTTGCTCCTGCCAGCATCCTGCTTCCCACCACACTCACCTGCTACTACCCTGTGTCAAACACACCCCAAATCCAGCAAGCAGCCTCCTGCCCCTCCAACCACCCTTTTATTTCCCTGCTTCCTCCTACAGGCAGGTGGGATGTCTGGAAACACAAGGCAGCTGTGATAGATTAGGGAAATTAAGAAGGGGGCTGTGGAAACCACAGAAGAAGAGGAAACATCTCTGTTCTCCTTTGCTTTTGCATTACTTTCTAGCAAAGGCTGGTGGAAGTTGGAGTTGGCAACTTCCTCATGCCTGATGACTCCTGGCTTGAAGCCCGCTGCTCCTGGTGCCTGGGTTACAAGTTCAGGCTGGCTGCAGTCTTGGCCCAGTCTCTCATGCCCTTTGGGGAATGGGTTCAAACCCTTGAAGCTCACAGAAGTGCACTAGACTGCTCCATGGGTCTTCTGCACCCCGGTTCCTGGTGAAGGTCTCCTTCGGCCCATCAGCAACACCTCCCAGGCCAGCACCCCTCCGAAATGCTGCCCGGTTTCAGACAGTACCCCGCCCAGTTTTAAGCTTGCAATGTTAAAATATCAGAAAGAAATAAACATAACTTCCAAAACCCCAGAAAATTGAAAACATAAGTTTCATTATGCAGATCCCCACAGAGAGCCTGAGTAGCAAATAAATACTTTACATTTTTTTTCTACAAAATGGAATATTATAGTGTAACAAAACAAATAAATAACTATTTTAAAATTGTCCCTTTTTGTATTTCCCTTGGAGTGAAGTCACAGCAGGTTTGCTTGGAAGCCCGAGGTGCCATTGTAAGAAGTTTCTGTCTCGCACACGTAGGGCAGGCAGCTGCTCAGGTGTTCAGCGGCGCACCGGCGCTGGGAGGCACCGTGGGAACCCACCTTCCTGCAGCTCCATACTGTCCGCACTTCTTGGCCTTGGTACAGGCAGGAAGGACCTAACAGAAGAGAGATTGTTGGGGTTTTCTCCTTCTTCAAAATATATGGATATTTTAAGTGCGGTTGTAGAGATCTGGGCTGGGTGCATTACCAAATGGTTCCTTGCATCTCTCTGTGTGAGGGGAGTTTTCCCCTCACAACCACCCCAGCAGGCTCCAGCTTGGACCTAGACGCATGGCACCCATAGAAAAAGACATGTATGGCATTTTCTGCTGCTGCTTTTTGTCTCTGAAACACCCATGAAAAGTGTGCACACTCTGGGCGTATCTCATGAGGAGGCTGAGGTGCCTTCAGCACAAAATTGAGTTGCGATGTTCTGATACGGTGCCACCTGACTCAGTTTACCCCTATCTCGAGCTTGCCTCCTTCACCCCCTGTGCCAGGACGGACTCGGTGGGCACCAGCAGTGCCTCGGCCCCTGCTGCAGTGCAGCACTCTGGGCTGTCCGCACAGAGGCACGCTCTT
>NW_009649169.1:1161671-1219093 GCF_000708025.1 Charadrius vociferus | reverse complement strand
GCTCTTCCTCCAGAGACCCCATTTTGTTTGAGACATGTCCTGGAAGCTGCTTCCTCCACGAGCTGCACTGGCCGTGCCAGAGGGAGGTTATTTTAGGAGATGCAGAAGCATGATGCAAGGGTGCGGGCAACTATTACATGCATAAATATAGTAACAGAGCGATGCTTCCCCCGCAGCATGTCTTGTCATCGAGAAAGTGAATGTTTTCTAGCTGTCATCACTGTTGGGCTCCTATGGGGCTGGCTAAGCACCTTCAGGTTTCCCAATCCCAGCGTGCTTGGGCTGGCTGGGGGCTGATCCCTTCGTCCCCCTCAGCCCCGGGTGCAGCCCGGGCTGGGCAGCAGGCAGCCAGCCTCAGAGTGGCCGGACAGATTCGGGTCCCAGTGGTGAGTCCTGCAGCTGGTGGGGCTGAGCCCTGCAGCAGACCTACCCAGCACAGCTGGGCTGAGTTTCTCTCTGGGTCACGTAGGTGCCTGAGGCAGTGGCGGAGGAGGCAGGTGAGAAGGAGGAGGGAAGTTAGGGGGACCAGCACCCCCACAGCAATGGCAATGGCCGGTGCCACGCTGCTGTCCAGACCTGTGGGGAAAGAAGGGGGTACTCAGTTTGTGTAAGAAGGGGAAAAAAAAAAACAACAACCAAACCCCATTGCAGACCTCTCTTGGCCAGTCCCTGGAGTGGGACAGGGTGGATAGGGGCACTGGGAGCGCATGCCGGCATGCACACAAGTGGCACTGCCAGCAGACCTGTGTTTGGGGTCTGATGCTGTGGTCGGGCACACAGCACCCAGCCCCTCCGAGCCACCCAAAGCTGGCACATTGTGTTGGTGCATCAGGCTACATGACAGGGAAACCCTACGAGTCCTCAGCAGAGGCGGGGAGGCTGGAGCACATCATGGCACGCCAGGGACATGACAGGCAGTAAGACATTGTATGCCATCACCCGGGATGTCTGGCTACTCCTCAGCACCTCCACTGTCCCTCCCTAGCCCAGACCTGGCTGCTTTTCCAAGTGCCTTCCCCACCTGCCTGCCAACTCTTGGAGGAGTTTCTGATCTACCCCAGGAGGTGCTTCATGGTGTCCTCCCTACTCCAGGGCAGGAGCAGTTACATACTGACCCTGTGCCAGGCTGTCAGTGGGCAGGACCAGGGTCACGTTTAGAGAGGGATGTTGGATCATGCAGGCAATGGGGTACTCCTGAAGGATTTTGGGCTGGGCGTGGGTGAAATTGCTGATGACAGTCACGGTCTGGTTGCCGAGCCTGATGTGGTACTCCCTTGGTTTCTGCTGCAGGATGCTGGGAAGGCGCCAGGTGATTTTTGGAGCAGGCTTCCCTGTTGCCGAGCAGCTCATCCCCACCACGTTCTCAGAGTCCTCAGTTTTGTCTGGACTGGGTATAAGCTTAGCCTCCACTTTGGGGTTCGAGATGGCTGTAAACACAAAGAGACAAAACCCATGACGTTCCACTCATGTTTGAACAAAGAGCATCTATATTTACCATTGAAGGACAACCTTGGTATCGAATCATGCCTCCCCCTCCCTAAAGCCCCAGCAGAGACAAATAAACATGGAAATGAAGAGTTTGGCAAAAAAAAAAGGACAAGAGGGTAGAAGCATCTGTGTTTCAATTCTGTTATTAGTAGCAGCACTGCAGCATCCTAGCTGAGAAGTGGTGATTATGGACGAGTAAAAAGCAACAGGTAGTGAAACCATGAAACCACATCCTCCTGTCTCTGAAAGGGCTTGACTGCTCCAAATTCTTGTTCTTTTCCCTTAAATGTGTCTGCAGGATTAGCTTTATTACTGCTAGACGTTCAGACTTGTGGACCAAAGGACTAAGTGCATCTGTTTATGCAATACAGTAACAGTGAATTTGTATGTGGTTACACCACAGGATTTCACCTGTGGAGGTTTTGTGCTTGTACAACTTTCTTCCCACTAGTATTGGGTTTTGGGGGCACTATGGTATCTCTCAAAGCCCTTATTGAAGATCATTTGTTCTGAGCTGCTTCTCACCCTAGAAGATTTGCGGATGCTGTTACATTTAGTCTTAGCAAGAAGGATGAACTACAGGCATCATTCATACTTACTCACTCACATGAAGCCTGCTTGTTTATATGAACTGTATTTCACAGAATCACAGAATGGTCAGGGTTGGAAGGGACCTCTGGAGATCATCTTGTCCAACCCCCCTGCCTAAGCAGGGTCACCTGCAGCAGGTTGCACAGGACAGCATCCAGGCGGGTTTTGAATGTCTTCTTGGCAAGGAATAAAGAAAGGGGAGGACCACAGGAAGCTGTTTTCAACCTGATTAGAACTCCAGGGCAGATCTGAACACATCTATCCCTGGTGGAGAATCATCTATTTATTCCTCAGCCATAAAATTATACCATAATTTAGGTCAGAAAGGACCTCTGGAGGTCATCCAGTCCAAGCCCCAGCTCAAAGCCAGTCTAATTAGCTCAGTTTGATCAGACTAAGATCTATAAAGGCATGTAGCTTCTTTGGGGAGTGCAATCCACAGGTTTCCATATGGCAGCTGACCAGCCTGCCTTCTGCCTCAGCGCATGTGCTGATGGCATAGGGGTTCAAACCACACTCTACTTACAGCAGCCTGTTTCTAAGAGTATTACTTTTTTTAACCATTTAAGTGCAGTGGCAAATCTAGTTTCATTTAAGTCTGAGTTACTATGAATGCTCCATGATTAAAAATGTATCTATTACTATATTTAGTAATATTCCATGTGTAAATTACTATTTACATAGCAAAAATAGTGGTCAGCACAATATTTATGCTGAAATTAAGTTTTGTCCCAAAACTAGCAAACTTATCACTATAATTTAGCAATCCTACTTTTAAACAAAAAAAAAATCTGGTTATTCTTAGGATAAATGATTCTTTTTCCTTTTGGGAAGTAAATGAAGATTTACATATCAATGAGGTGTAGAAGACACCGAATAATCCTGTTAAAGGGGAAAAGGGCTTGTGCTAGCTAGATGCATACTGGTACCTATAACCTCCTGGTACAATTCCAGATGTACCTCATCTGGATCCTCCAAGCCCTAACTACCAGAAGGTAGAAGCAAGACATTGTATACCATTAGTTTTGCTTTTTGTTGTTTTGTTTTTTGTTTTTTTTAATGGATAGACCTCCCTTATTTTCTACTATCATGCCTGCCTAGAAAAAAAAAAAAAAAAGTGGGTATTTCTCATTTTTTGCATCACCCATAGGCAGAAACTCAATCCCCACTAGTGTTGCTCTGACAGCAACAAGAAAAATGTGTAGGGGGATTTCAGCTGGAACTTCTCAAAATCTCCCATGTATGAAAATACAAGTGTCACAAACAGTTTATGTTTTGATTAGTAAATGAACTCTGAACTTCTTCTTTTGCTCACGGGATGCATAAAAATAACACAGCCACCCACGACATTAGCTTCAAATATTAGCTTGCAACATCCAAGAGCAGTAAAGGAAAGCTGTCGCAGAGGTTTCCAGAGGGGATGAGAAAAATTGCTCAGTATCTTGGTAGAAACACATGCACTCCACATCTGCTCTTCTTCTGACTAAGCAGTCCTCTCTCTTCTCACATCGGGCCCCAAGGAATGATTACCATGTGAAAAAAATCCTGTAGGGTTGAGCTTCCCCCCCAGCAAGTGTCTGTAATAGATGCACAGTCAAAACCAGCAAGTGCTTGCTTTTGCCGTACAGTCACACTACACTGTTTGTTAGCCTGCACCCACTGTTGATGTTTGATGCATACGCTTAAGTTAACTGCATCTTTTGTCTTTCACCAAAATATTTGTTTCCTGTAAAAAAACGTACCCACAAGAGATGTTGTGCGCAAGTGCTTGCATTAGTAGCTCTTGCAGAGCAGTAACACAAACGTTCCCAAATTCGAGCTGTGGCGGTGTTCCCGAGTATTTGAAAAGGGGGCTTTATAGTGAAGTACATCAGCTTTGATTATCTGTAATGGCCTTCTGTAATTAAAGGGGGACTGTCAGGTCAAGATGTGCTCTTCATGTTTGAAGTCTTGATAGTGGTCTCAGAGAGACTGACAAAAGTTTTTAGGGATTCCAGTATGCCTCATGATGACAGAAAGCCTTTTCCAACCATGTGGATGTTCATCAGCAACCCCGTGCCTCAGTTTCCCTGTCCAAGAAATAGTGATGGCATTTCTCTGCTGTTCTCTAGCCTTCCATGTGCATGGTGCCCTCTACAATGAAGGCAGAAGGATCCTGAAGACAGCTCAGCAAGCACCCGGGGGGTTTTGTAACCCATCAAGTCTCGGCTGTTCTTGTGCGGGGACATCCCCCTCTCTATGTACCTGCTAACTGTATCTCCTTCCTGGGTTTCATTCTCATCCTCTTTGGTGATGAAGGTTGGCAAAACATTTCCAATGCACAGCAGAGGGGGAAGGGGAGCAGGCCATTCAAAAGAGACCTGTCAAGCACACTTGAAATGATGCTGTTCCAAAATAGTTTTCACTGCAGGGTTGGAAATTTCTGCTTCTTCTTGGGTTTGCTTGGTTTTCAGCCAGGCAAGTCTGAGATTCCTCCAGTCATACCTGTTTCTTTTTTCACAGTGTGGTACCCAGTTCTTAGGCGGTTTCACTTCCCCTCATCACGCAGTGACGGTGCCCGTCCTGGAACAGCCCCTCTTGCGAAGGCTGTTGTAATCGGGCAATTACCAGCTTGTAAACTCCCTGGCAGTCCCCTCTTGAGGGCAAAGACATGGCAGCGTTTCATTTTCAGCCAGTGACTCTGTAAGCCAGCTTGCTCACCTTGCCCTGAATTTTTGGGCCTTGGGACATTCCTGCTGCCCTCACCCTCTGTCCCAGCGAGTCCTCGGGGCTTATTCAGACAAGTTGTTCCTGTCATTATGAGTTGGGGAATAAAGGAGTAAAACTGTGGCTTTTGAGTAGCATCACATAAATTAGCTCCAGTGAAATATGCCGTATGTGAATCAAAATCTTGCGTCACAGTACCGAGCGCTTAGTTTATTCCTGAGTGCCCTCCAGGACATGTTCGATAAAGCACATTTCTGGGAGGCCACCATGACCCTCGCGACCCAGCCCCTGGCAGTGGCCCACCATCGCGCACTGGCCCAGCAGGAGCAGTGGGTTTATGCCTGCCCCTGAGAGAAGTGAAACCCTTCTCAGCTGGTGTGTTTTCATCTGAGATGGAGGAAGAGATGCTCGCAGGAGTGTGTGTAGCAGCAGAAAACCTTTTTTTTGTTTTCAAGCAGTGCTCTGCTAAAGGGCAAATCATAGTCACAAGGCTGGTAATTTGGGGAAATATTTCCCCTCTTGGATAACAAAAAACCCAAACAAATCAACAAAACAAAATAAATCTAACTCTGTGTTTAGGTTTACATGATAAATGAGAAAGGGATCCCTCTGCAAGGCACTTCCATATTTTCCTGTAACGTATAAATCAGTGTTTACCCTCTGAATGACTCAGGGCTGGGTGTTTTTAGGAACACCTTCCTCTTCGTATCTGAAATACGGAGTGAATTTCTCCTGATTTCTCTCTTCTGCTCTAGGAGCTTTCCAAAGAGAGAGGAAAAAGAACTTTTGTTCCAGACTTGGTTTTCCCTCGTATTTCCCCACCGCCTTTCCCCTATTGCTTAAGTCATCTTTCCCCTGTAAGCCAGGAGCAGCTTTTTTTCCACACGGAGGACTCCTGGCACATGGGTATGTGTGTGGGCATGCCTGTCTTTGTCAGCAGAAGGTAGTAGAGATAAACAAAATACTCTGCAGGGGTCATACCACCATCTGCATGTCCCAAACACTGATGTTTCCCCATGAGACATGATCTTCAGTCAATGTCCCCACAGCACAGTAAATGATGAGAAAGTCAGGAGCTAACAGGGTGTCCTCAGGCTGTGTTTAATGTCTCAGCTTTCTCACTGGCAGAACAAGGCCCTCCCTCAAAAGATAAACAGCTTTTCCCTCTTGTTGCTTTTCAGTTCATCTATTTGTCTATATTTCAGCTTGTACTTGCTAGCTGACAATTGTCAAATATTGCCCCCTCGACTCATGATTTGCTCTGACTCTCTTCTTGAAGCTCATTGATGCTGACCTGCACAGCATATTCATGTGGCAAAGCATGAATACCTTTCTTGAACCCAGCCTAACCACTGTCATTTTTACTATAGCTTCAAAATCAGCTACTCTGGTCATGCATATGCAACTCTGCCTCTTGAATGTTTTGGTTTTTTAAAACCGAAGGCAGAGTGAAAAAAAAAATAAAATGCCCGATTTCCAGGGTTAGGAGGCAAGAGCAGCAGCAAAAGGAAGCAGAGGAGCATGGGGTTCAAGGTCGCAGCAGGCCAGCTGCCAGCACAGCACACGGCCAGGGAAACTTGGAGGAAGTCATGGGTGACGCATCAGCTTTTGGATCTCGCTGTTGTTGACTTAAAGGGGAAGAAAATTAAAGAACTGTTAAACGCTGGTTTCCCATCAGAGGTGAAACCAGAGAGAGAGGGAGAGCTGGAGGGGAAGCAGGGCCACCTTTCCCGCAGCAATTTAGCAATGACCAGTGGTCAGGGAAGGTTTTTTCCAGGGAAAATAACTTAGTCCTCAGATGACAGCCCATGCACAATTTTGATGCCTTACCGTAAACTTTGAGACACATCCTGCCGGTGACAGCCCCCGAGGGGAACGTGTTAAAGATGCACTTGTAGCATCCTTCATCTTGGAGGGTGACTCTATGAAGGGAGATAGCCGAAGCTTGTAACTCACTGTGGGCAAAGCTCACATGGCCAACGTAGCCCTTCGCAATCTTTTGGCCATTCATTGTACTGTAAGTCGCTATGTTGTCTTCAACCCCGTCCACCTCCTTCTGCCAGGTCACCTGTAGGACATCTTCTTTTGTGACTGACCGGCACGAAAAAGTAACGTTTCCTCCTGCCTGGATTGACTGGACCTTTCTGTGCATCACCTGCACAGAGCCTGGAGGAAAAACAGGTGCTGCACTCAATGTTTCTCACCACCCTTCTGCAACACACCCCCATCAGAGGTCCCTCAGCCCCTCACCCTCCCTCCTGAGCAGAGCAGCTCCAGAGGGTCTCTCTGCCCCTCCATCCATGGAAAAAATGAAAATGCAGCTCAAAAGAATTGCCCTCAGAATTCAGCTGGACCTGACACCTCTCAGACAAAACCTGTCACCAGCCTGATACCTGTGCTGTAGAGAGTGCCACCAAGAAAGGCAGCTCCAGTGTCAGGAGTGATTGATATCTGTCTGCTAAGACTGTTATCCCACAGGCATCCATGGAGAGGTTCCCTAAATGTTCAGCCATGCTAATGCCCAAAGAGCTGCCAGTGCATTATTGCTCTCTGAACCCTCTTGCGGTGTGGTGAGAAGGAAATCAGTAAAGCTGATATAAATTCTTACATGTATTGCTATAGATAGTGCATCCACATTTGTCAGAGGCTGACAAGAGAACGGAAAACCAGAAGCAAAAAGCAAGGTAGGGAGGACCAGAGGCAAACTTCATCTGTCCTGTCTCAGGCTTGAGGCTGTGCAGCTGGGAAACAGCTTAGACCCCGCTGAAAGCCCACAGATGGAAAACTTTCATAGCATAAGTGCCATGGTATTGAAGGTCTCCAGGGGAAAGAAAAAAAAAAAAATCAGTTTCGTCTTCCAGTTCACAGACACGTGGAAAAACTATTAAGGGGGCAGGCAAGCAAAACGGATGCCCCTGGATTTGACAGCTCACCTCCTCCTCTTAGGATAATAGTTTTTAAAGTTTGTTTGCGTACATCAGCACGGGAGGGGAGATATCAGCAGGGACCGTTACAGCACTGAAAACATACAATTCAATTAATAAGAAAGGGAAATATCTTTGCAGGTTTTAAAGAGGAGTGAGTGTCTGCTCTGTCTGCAGTACCCAGTTATCTAACCCACCCGACAAAGCTCACTCAGGTCCTACGGCCACGGCCAGGTAGATCTCTGCAGGAGACCAAGAAAGCAGCTGTGAAGCTGTGCCAGTCATTTTGTTTTTCAGAGCTCAGTAGTGCCATAGGCAGAATACAAGCCATGACCATGGAAGCTAGTTTGAAGCAAATCCAGGCTTTTCTACATGATTTTTAATTACAAAAACAAATGTAACACACCGACAGTTTTAGTGGCCTGAGCAGACACCTACAAGCACCATGTCCATCACTATAAATAATTCTGTCTTGGCTAAAGCAAATCAGTGCCATACTCTGACCCAAATCCCAACCACCGCAGAAGATGAAATCAAACTTCAGTCCTATGGGTCATTGGGAGCGTTTGGGCATTTGCCCGGTTTATGGTTTGCAAATTGCAATAAATCCATATATCTGTGTGCAGCTTATATATGCGCTGGTGGTAAATTAAGGAGAGGATGCTGCCAGCGCAACCAGCGGTGACATGTCTGGGGCCCCACGCGAGTGGTGCAGTCGCGTGCAGCGCCACAAGTTCCCTGTCACCGCTGGGCTCACCCCGGGGGGATGCGAGGGGGGGACACTCAGCAGCACAGCAGCAGGCTGATGAGACCACCGAGGTCCCTAACGCAGTTACAGTAACTATACAGACAGACAGGCAGACAAGGGAGTTACCTGATGCCACGGTCCAGATGCTGGAGAGGAGCAGACAGGCGACCATCATCTTAGCTGTGCTCTCAGCGAGACAGGCGAGCGACCGATCCTTCGAGTGTGGCTTCCCCTTTTTTATACTCTTCGCTTGTACTCTAGGGACATTCCCCCTCCCTGCGCATACGGTAAGAGGCATCTCGTAAAAACCTCCTGCCCTCCAGCACTCAGACGAATAACAAAAATTTCGGGGGATGTGACAACAAATCTCAGAGCCAGAAAGCGAAGATTTCCCAGTTGGGCTGCTAGACAGACAGGGGTAACGGGGTTACAAAGCTGGGCTTTCCACAAGTACCTTTTCAATAAGACTAGCTTTTTGCAAGTGCTGAAATAAAAGCCCAGGCTTCTAAGCGGGCTGAGTGCCTGATGCCCGTCAGTCTGCAAGGGGCAGGAGGAGAGGCCACCCTAGCCCTGACCTGAGCTCAAGGAAAGGAGCTCAAGTCAAAAGTCATGCTGCAAAGAGGAATATAAATGTCCCCAACATGTAACTCAGAGGACCCAGTTAGGGCTCTGAACCCCACGTGTAAATCGGTGGAGACCCTGGACCTGTTGATGCTGCTGTAACGCAACACTTCTTCCAGGTGAGGAGACCAGAGCTAGCCAGGTGCCCAACCCTGGGTCGAGGTCATACGTTACTTTGGGGAAAAAGCAGAGCCTTGGTCTCCCTTCTCCTACACTGAGGTTGCCCCCACTTCTGCAGGTTCGTGCTCCTTCCCCAGCTCCATGCCTGGGAAAGACAGGGCTGCCGTCTGGCAAACACACCCCTCTCCGCCCTCACCTGAGATGATATACAAATAGCTCACACAGCTGCTTTGAGTCATTGTTTTTGTGCCTTTTTCGCTCTGTCATTTTTACACCTGTCTTTCTCTTTTTCTGCTGGCTGTGATCACGTTGCTGAAACCGACAAAACTCTCAGCCCACGGGTCACTCGCGCACTGCACAGTGGGGCAACCGGCTGGCGAGACCTCATTTGCTAATCAAACCTGTAAACTGTGATTCAGGTTTCTGCTTTCTGATTAGGCGGCTTACATTTTTGCAAATTCTTGCTACTCCAAATGACTATGATTTCATTACATTTTTTTTCTTTTAGTTGAGTTGCTGCACAGATTAACCTTGAATCATGCAAATAAGTTGAGGGAAGCCAATGGGCCCAAATCATGACGTGGCGAAAAAGATTCTCAGATGTGCTTACACATCCACAGTTCCTTCTCATCTCTCAAGGGGTAATTAATCACATGAAAACAGAAACAGCCCAAGTATCAGTGTTCTGCTAAAGAAACATTTTGGATGTGCTTTTGAGTAGGTTCAATAATTCATTCCGATCACTCTGTAAACTGCAATTGCTTCATATTATTGTCTTTTTCCTTTGAGGTATCACATCTCATTTTCTTTTTCTTGAGTTATTTTCGCAGTTGCATTTTCCTGCAAGACTCCTGGAAGGGAATTCTGGCCTGACCAAAATGTGAAATCAATGAAAAACGGTTCTTGTGGGGTTTGCCAGACCATTTTACAGCTATTAAGCAACACAAAGAGCTCAAATAGGCTCTGGACCAAGTCAGAGGGAAAACTGCCAGCCTTGAAATGGAAGTTCACAAACGGACATTTAATTTCCAATTGTCAGCCTCTCAGAGCTTCCAGATCTGAAAAAATAATTGAAAATTTGCTGAAACTGTGTCCTTTTGCACCAAAGCCTCCTAGCAGGGTGCGAGTGATCTCTGCAAAGATTCATTCCAGGCTTTGCTGGTGTCCTCACCTGAGCTCTGCTGCAATTTTGAAACAAAAGATGAACAGAAGAACTTTCCATAAGCTTGCAGACACTGTTGGTGAAATCTTCATAGCTGAACTTCACCACTTAGTGATCAAAAAAGGAACTGTACTTGATTTAAAGGAGAACTGCAAGCCCAGCTGATGTGTTTTTTTTCCTCATAGGAAATGTTCTTGTCAGCTTTAACCATTTTATTTTCTGCCAGAAACACTCTAATCTTCCAAAAGTCCTCCCAAACAACCCTGAAAACCTGGGTGCTGCTACAGCAAACACTTTTCAGTAAAGAGCAAACCTTCAGTCTTAGCACCATCCAAGCAAAGGATGGAGATGGCTATTGCAGTTGGACAAATGTGTTGACTTTAAATTGTTTACAGCATCCTCTGCCTGGTGATAGAGAGCCGTGCATGCTGGCTGCTCCTTCCAGGCTCTGTCTCTGCCCTGACAGCTCCTGATGCCACAGGGAACCCGGGCATGCCGCGACCCCCTCCCAACCCATGTGTGTGGGTGTTTGCATGCACACCTGACTGCTGCAGCATCTCTTTTGACCCACCCCCCCTTCCTCCAGGGACCAGCCAACATCAGTATTTGATTCACTACTATAAACATAAGGCAGGCAGGAATGTGAGGTCCACTCATTAACTCCACCGCTTATTTCAATATTATGAAGGTATCTTTAAGGGCATTTATTCCAACAGTTCCTCATCTGTTCATCTTTGCATAGACTTCTGGTGGATTACAAACCTCCTCCTTACTTGTCAGTCAGATCCCATGCTCTCCTGCTTCAGCTGCACAGCAGCTTCATTTCTGAGAATTACACACCATGCCCGAGCTTCAGGCCCTTCCCAGAGCCAGTGAAAGTTTGGGAATAAATTAGGCAGAAGATAGTTCTGAAAACATTGCTTGAAAAACCCAGTGATTCACATTCTTCCCTTCATTTCTGCTGCACTAGGATGGTCTCTCTAGTTCCCAGTAAATCAGAAAACGACATACAGGAATTAATTGTACAGTCACTAAATGACAACATTTCCACACAGCCCAAGTGACTAATGATATAGATAAATTGCCTAGCTGAACTTCTGGAAAACACTGCCGACGGGACCCACTCAGGCACAGTTGTAGTCTAAAACATTGTATTGTCAACTGTCAGTCTAAAACATTGGTTTTGCAACCATCCAAACGCAGGTTAACAACCGAGTAGCTGCCTACCTCGACAGCAGGACTCAATGCTGCCTCTCAAGGCATTGCCTGTAAAGAGAACAAAACAGAGGGACATGGTTTCATCCACTGCTGAATTGTAGTGACTTTTGGAGGTTGGTCCGTCAGTACTAGTAGTAGGCACCAGTATTGGGAAGCAGCTTGTCAGATGCAATTGAGCAGGCCTGGAACTTTATAACATGTTCACAAATAATGCCTGCATACGGCAAATCCCTCTACATCTCGGCCTGATTTGGAGAGCTGCAGTACACTGGGGCATCTACTGACGTACACTCCATCCTGCGTCACTGCATCGGGGCGGGCTGCACCAGGACCTGCAGCCAGTAGCCAAGGGATGCTGCAGGACGAGGCGATGCGCGTTTGAGCAGGGTCACAGACAAAGTGTCATGTTTGTGCACAAGCCTTAGATCAGACGGCACAAAGGTAGTTTGTACGCAGCCACAGCTCTTTATCCTCGGTCGTGGTTGGCTTGGAGGTGTTTGATCTGTGATCTCTTCGCAAACGGGGCTCCCTCCCTCTGCTATCGCACTGCCCTCAGCTGTAAAGGACTGCAAGTTGCAGCCACCAGTGCTGAAATCCGTTGTGGGACTGCCTAGCAAAGTGCAAAAGAGAAATGAAGGAGGGGGCTGCTTAGCTGAGACGTAGCTTGTGGTAGTGTACATCTAGCCGCAAAATCCCACGTCACCAGGGGACAGCACATGCTGTGAAACTGTCCAGTTAACTACCTGACACTTTTTACCTCTGTATTTTGATAAAATTGCTGCAGACAACTGAAGTCTTACAGAGACTTTTTTTTTTCTTTTCCAGCAATGTACTGCAATGACAATGTGTGAATTAAAACATACTTATTCCCTGAACCATCAGCCCTGCAAATTGCATTTCTGGTTCTTCTATTTTTCTTCTTCCTTGTAGCTCAGGAGGAAGAAGAAGGGATAAAAAAAGACGATAAGGAGAGAAGGAAGCAAAACCAGATTACATTGTAAGGCTTCAGTAACAAAGGCCGTGCGTTGTTGGGGTTTGAAGTGCTTGGATTTTACCATTTGGTTTGTCACACCATTTCGCAGAAAAGCTTGATGGCCAGGCATGTGGTTTCCTCTTGCCGAGAGCGCCCCAAGTTGCTATGTCAGTCGAGGGATCCTAGAGGGAGTTCATGCTGCAACCTGCTAGTCACTTTATGGAGGCCACCAGCAGCAGCACGCCCTTGCCGGCCCTGGTGCCCCAGGAAGCCACGTCACCCATCCATTCCCCCCTCCTCTTCCTCTCCCACCCCCACTCGACAGTGCTTGCCTGCAGTAGAGGCTTTGGGTTTGAGGTTTGGTTTTTTAGGTGCACAATATCTGGGTGCTGCATACATGTACTGTGCGAGAGATAGAGCCTCTTTGGTCACTGAGTTTCTCTCTGTAACACAGCCAGTACAGAAAACAATTCAGCCAGCAGGGAAACCACGCCAACATTGGCTACCTAAGGGTGCAGAGATCCAGTGGAAGGATGGGAAACTGCCTACCGAAAATAAGGTAGGTTCAATACCATTTTATATTTGGTTACTAAACAAGAGGGCTAAGAAAGTTACTTTATGAAAAATAGGATTAAATTATACCTGCAGTGACTCAACCTTAAGGCACCACAAGGAGCCTCTTTATTAAACAAAGATAATTTAGCAAGCAAATTAAGATGAACAATATTGGTCTTCACATGTCAAAGAGTGTTGCCTCGGGATGTTTTTTATGGAGGTGACTTCATCCGTAGGCTGCCAGCACTGAGAGCCTGTTGCAGGAAGCGTGTTACAGGTGAGGAACACAAGGAGCAGAGCATACTTGTCATCTGCTCCAGGTTTTCAAGCAGGAAAACTACACTTAGAGGTTCACCTTGCCACCTCTTATCTGTTGGCACTGTGTCTTATAAAGACAACCTTTTATATACACTGTATATATAAATAGATTAAATTATACAACATATTTAAATGGTGTACATGGTATATATAAATACACTATAGTAACGTACAACAGTGGTGAGGAATAGATTGCCTCCTAAGGAGATGTGAGGACAGAGGAGGATGCTTACCCACCTAGAACAAGCGAGGTGCCTTCGGCGCCGTCTGTGCCGGAGGTGCTCAGTGCAGGGACCTCAATCACTGCTGGGTACCGGCCAGGCTGCCCCTCGGCTACACCTCCCCGGGGCGAGGGTTTTCAGCAATATTCACCACTGTTCAGCACCGCACTCTTTAATGTCACCCGTGGAAAGGGGGACAAATTATATTAGAAATTTCCCTTTTACCTGGAATTATATTAGAAATTTCCCCTTTACCTGGATACAGTAAAGCACTTGGATATTTCTGAGTTTATCCCCTCCAAACAGGACATGCGGGAAAGCTTGGGCTCTTGAAGCAGCACATTGCAAAGCAGAGAAATGAAGTCACACAGCTGGAAATTTTTAAGTGATAGTAAGGAAGCCCCTCCAACAACACTGGCTGGACCAAGCAATGATGTTTTTTCGCTAATGCGAACAGAAAGAGGTTTGCTTTGGGAAAGCAGCAACTCACATGCTATCCTACAGCAACCCGGGATTTTCAGGGAGGGCGCCTAACCCTGTGTGCCTAAACGTTGTGAAAGGGGGAAGGTGAGAGGCAGATCCCTGCACACAAGCGGGTTTGAGCTGGCAGTGCTGCACGGGGTGTCCAGGGCTGACCCAACCGGGCTGGGAGACCCCACCACAGGGCCACACCTGCACATGGCGCTCTCGTCCTCCAACCTTACTGTGTTGTGGCAAGCAGTGGTGGTTTTCTTATGCCATGCCATGCCACAGAGCAGCAGGTGCTGGACGGCTCTCCCACCCTGGCCTCCAGCCCCTCTGGCCATTGCTTTGCTGGGTGTTCGTATTGTCACTGCTAAATACTGTCCTAGCTTTCAGTCTGTGCCTTTGTACTTCCAAGGGATGGTCATCAGGGCTGTCTGGTAGCACCTCTCCTAGTAGAAACAACCAAAAAGCCACCATGTGGACAAATTATTTCTTTGAAGGCCCTCAGAGAGGAAAATCCCCTCTCTTTCCCATTGTCTTCTTGGTAGATCAAATTGCAACCTCTGAATACTGTACCCTGACTGCTTACGTGGTCTTAAGGAGCTCAGATGAGGCACTCGGTTGCCAAAACTAAATGTTCAGCTTGCTTCCAAAGAGAGCGCATCCCTCACCTCCCTGCAGGTCTGTGGCCAGAGGTCTCAGGCGTGACAGCTTTACCCGGCCTTGAGGAAAGTGTCAAAAGTCCCCAAAGCATGAATCCTTGCTCTCAGAAGCAGTTTGAGTCAACAAAATCCATGTGAAACTGGTGGGTCCTCACCTGTGGCAGCAAGGAGCAGCAATGAGCTCACGTGCCTGTGGGATCTCAGCCCCAGGCTCTGAGCTCCCAAGCTTGCTGAACCCCATTACTTTTAAGTGCCTGGGTCACACTTAAAGATGGGACTTCTGCTGCTTTTGAAAACATTCCTGACTGCTTTTTAGGAGCAGGAATCAGGAGAACGTAAGCAAGTTTTTCATAAAGCAGATTTTTCCTGCTAGCTGTTGACGGGGCTGCAAAACCCATATCCCGCATCAGAGGGGAGGGGAGGAAGGTCCACTGCTGTAAAAAGCAGTGCTGGCACAGTGCCGTCTCACAGCCTGTGCTCCTGCAGCTCCACAATCGGCTTTCCTCAGTTTCAAAAACTCTTCTGTAAGAAACCAGTGCCAGGAGAGGTAACACAGGGAAAGCATTAAGTCGCTGCCCTTGCAGGACAGAGAGCAATTACAACCCATCTCCTCCATCTCCCATCAATTAACACTGCGAAAACCATGAGTTTTGTGTAACACATCACTCCTCAGTGAGAGCTGCCTGATTGCTGATAAAGCTGGATCTTTCTGAAAAATGACAGACCTTGCAGAAGTTCAGAGGGATGGAGAAATTACAAGAGTGGGGTGGGTGGGTTTTTTTTTTTGTTTGTTTTGTTTTTTTTCCAGAAAACTGTCATTCCTGTCCAGTGACTCAGCATCCGTGCAAAGCTCTGGTGCTGCAGAGGTCCAGCCCCAGCCACGGCAGTGTGAGAGGCAGAGACTAAGCGTCGGCTAGGAAGGGCTCCTCTGCTCCACGGCACAAGGCAGGCTCACGGTCAGGCTAAGGCAAAAGCTCAGTTTATGACATAAAACTTTATATGTATCTCATAGCTGTCAGCCCATCCACACCAACCTGATCCTGCATTCCTGAAGGCATTTAGAGCTGCTGCGGAATCAAATCCACAGCAATTGTGCTAAGGTTCCCCAAGGCACCCCTGTTTCTTGTCTTAGAGAGTAGGCACATACCCACCTCCAAAAATCCTCCCCAAAGCATATTTTTCTGCATTCATAGCTTATATTGTCATAAACCCAAACTCCTAAGGAATGAGGCTCATGGAGTCACACCATCCAGCTGCCAGCATCTCTTTCTAAGTAGCTTTAATCAGACCTGGAAAAAATTGAAGTAGATGGGCACTTGCAGATGGGGGAGTGTCTACAAGGCTTGGGAAAATTGGCAGCCAGGTGGAGGAAGTAACTCCGAGTTATCAGTCCAGTGAGACTGGCAGGCAAAGTTCATCAGCTTGAGGTGAATGAGCCCACCTGCAGGTGAGGACCAGCCCTGGCCGGTGGGGTCACAGGGAGGAGGGCCCCAGGGGTGATTACAGTGCTAGCAGGAATTACAACGTACTGAAGCAATGGGGTGTTGGGCTTTCTTTGTCAAGCAGCCAGCCACAGAGCAAGGGTGGCACTTTTTTTTTGCTTGGTCAGATGTTTTTTTTTTTGAGGGTTTCACACTTTTGTGTCAGGGGTAGAGGGTTTAAGGAGCCAGGGTGGAACCAGCTATTTCTGGAGGTCCAGCTATTTCTAGAGGAAGGTCTAGCTATTTTTGGACCTGTAACCCTTCTGGTTAAGGGAGACTGAGTTAGATGGACATAGCAGCTGCAGCGGCTCTCCACTGAAGTCCTCCCTCCTGAAGGCTGATGCTGTCATGTCCCACAGCAGATCAGAGGAGCATCCTATTTCTGAAGGCAGGTGAGGTTGGCTTCACTCTTTACAAAGGTGGCTCAGTGGATGTGTGAGTGACCTTACCAGCAGCGTCCCACTACCTCTGCCCAGGAAGTTCCTCTTCGCACAGAAAGCCATCCACCACCTGGTCTCTTCACACTTTGGCAGATAGGTCTGAAGCAAAATCAGACTGAAATCAACCTTAGTTTCAGGTGTGCAAAGCAGACCTGACACAAAGTCGAGCAGGTGGCTTAATACTGCAGCTGCTGGGAGAAGATGTTGCAACTGGGAGCTGAATTATTTCAGACCCCACCATTTATCCACAGACCCCACTGCCTCCACTGTATTTAATTTCTTGGCCCTCTTTTCTTCTTCCTATATATCCCCAAGTCCACCACTTCATCCCTTCCATTTGGAGAGCTTACTTTTTGTGGCACTTCTATATTTAGCTTGACCACTTCCCGAGCGTGACAGCCTCTGGAGCCTGTAGAAGAGCTCTCACAGCTACTCTGCAAACAGCAAAGTGAAACTAGAGCAACAAAGAAAATGAGTTCTGCCTTTGTTTTTATTTTAATAGTTGAGTCACATTTCTCCTGTTTTGAGACTGCTGGCCAGAACTATTTCCCAGCATTTTCACTGATATAGCTATACTTATCATTGCCTCCAAAAAAAACCCAACAAGAGCCAACCACCCCAAAAACCCTCCAAGCCCAAGCAAGTTGGGCTGTCCTCGTCTAACTGCTGGGCACCTGCCTCAAAGGAACCAGTATGTCTGTAGTATGAATACAGATGCTGAGAAATGCTTTCAATTCTCAGACCACACAACATATTTTCCCACAGGACAACACGTTATTGACTAAATAAAAAGACTTTGTCTAAGGGTTTTGCAGCAGTTTACAGGTCTAATTTCCTACAGGAACATATGCTATTTATCTTTTGATAGTCCAGGGGAAGACCTATCTAAGCCCAACAGCATTTCCATCCGAGTGAGGGACTAAAAAATCAGAAGCCAACTGCTTGTAGACAAGAAGTAGTGGAATAAATAGATGATCAGAAAACAAAACCACTTATATCAAACTCATGATATCTGACAGTTACAATATACTCCTAATGTGAATTATGTGTATTATAAATATACATAAGATATTCATAGATATTTTATTTTAAATGTATCTCATAGGACTTCTAGGACCAAATTGTGTGAAATGTTCACACTGGCATGTCCAACCAAGCTAGAGGAGTTTATGCTTGGTATAGACAAATCACTATATACAATTCAAAGAAAGCCAGGTAGGCCACATCTTTATTCCCAGCTACAAGAAAATAAATCTAAATTCTTTCACTAAACAGGAAGTCTCAGGATATTCACTAATATTTGTGAAACTTTCTGCTACTCTGATAAGAACACCAGGGACACATGCAGAAAGAAATTATTTCATGTTAATTGCCAAACTTGCATAGTATATGAAATTACTAAGATCCAAGAGCACATGTTTAGCAAGGAAAGTATCAAGAGCAACAAAGAATGGTGGCATTATCTATTTATCTCCAGTAAGAGGTAAGAATGTATATGCAAATATAAAATTAGAGACTGACTCATAATACACCTCCACCGGCAAGTTGGGCGCATTTCCCAACTTCATACAACTTGGCAGCTTTACAGTCCCTTAGTGCCTTTTTATTATAGATGCAAGTCTAACATATAAATATCGATACCACATTGTAAAATGTTTGTAAGTTATTCTACAAGCTTTTTACAAGCACAACATTGTAAACTATAAGCAACAGTGCATGCTCCAGCAAGGCTATCTCTTATTATCAAAAAGCTTGGTACCAGAGCAGTCCAGGCGTAATTCAAAGGGTTTTAAGTTTGCCAAATAATCTCAGTACTTAAACCTGGAAGCAGAGTCTTCTGCTTGAAACAGCAAAGTTCATTTGCTACTGGAGATTAGATGTGCCAGAAACTGGCCCGTGTGCTAGCCTTGCACTCACCCGTGGTTTTGCTGTTCGTGTAACACAATCACCATGTTTCTCTTCCTTTTGATTTTCACCGAGACATGTCAGAGCATAGATTGGTGTGAAAAATTTGGGCGGGGACGGGGCTGGTTCTCTCATATCTCTTCACAATATTTACTGCTCACTCACCCATCTGGAGGTATTGAATCTGGACAAGCCCAGCAAGGTTGATTGATTGCTCCTCAAAACCACAAACTTTGCTGACCGGCTGCCAGGCTCCCCAGGGGGGAGAGAGAGGCTCTGCTTCGCAGGAATGTCCAAACAGCTGTATCGCCTGCTGCCAGCTGCCGGCTTGTCCCTGCCATCCCCTCCATCTGCGGACCTGTGATGTGTGCCTCTCTTCCCCTGGGGCAGACCCTGTTCCCGCAGCTCCCAGGGCCGGGCTCGGTGCCTGCCTGGGGCTGCTTCCCAGAGGGAAGAGAGGGCAGAGGCAGAGAAGCTGCATAAAGTGACTCATCCGAAAAGCTGGTGGAGGGGGCTCCCCACGACACCACGGGCACCTGGGGGTTGGCAGCAGGGAGAGAGGACTAACCAGCGCCAGACCTAACCTGCTCACCCTTATTTCCATGCCCTAGGTGGAAAGTGCGCATCCCCGTCAGGAGAAAAAGATACTCCCACAAGGAAAGTAAGTAACGAGGGTCCTCGAGCACCCCAGAGGTGGGGGTGGCATGGCATGGTGAGGGTGGGGACACGGGGGACCCCTCCACCAGCACCCAGCATCGCTGAGGAGGCAGCCAGCGGGCACAGGCATGGCCGTGGGCAGCAGCCACGAGGAGGCATTTTGCATCCCAGCCTGGGGAATCCTGCATGCACCCAGCGGGGGCTACCTGCCCTCTTGCTCCCCCACCACACTGCATTATTCGGGGCCTCTTTGTTTTTTGGGGGGTTTCTGGAGAAGGCAGCGCCAGGGGGCAGCCATTCCGTCCGCGTCCTAAACCAGATGTGCCCCGGCCACCGACTCGCAGCTGCCTCCTGCGATGGCAAACTCGGCCTTCGTATGTTACAGATGTGCCCGCAGGCTTGCGAGCACCCGAACCGCCATGGGGGAACACCAGCTCCATGGGGCGCCTGTGCTACACCCCGGCTTTGTCCCCTGCAAATGAGGGGAAGAGGGAACCCGCCGGGGGGTGCAGGAGGGAGGGGGCTGCCAGCCCAGGGCTGGGTTGCACGCCGGCCCCCGCACAAGCAGAGTTTAGGGCTTTCTCTAAGCACACGTCGGTATGAGATATTCTCCTCATAAAAGAGTTTCTGCATATTTAATATGCAAAGCGGGAAGGCTCGCGCAATCGTCAGGATCACGGGTGTTCACGTGAGTCACGAGATCTCGGTTTTGATTCAGACTGCTGCCTTTTCCACCAGTGGGTAAAGCCATTCACGTAGGGCTGGTATAATACTTTTACCACTTCCCCAAGTTGTGGTATTTGCTCAGAGAGGAACAGCTTCTTGTTAGTCGTGTGCATCGGCAATTTCATGGCAGTGTCAAGGCAGCACAGTAATGTTTTAAAACACTGCACGTTCTCTGAGACAGCAGCTTTAACACAATATCGGGAGACTGATGTCTTTCCTTCAGTCAGGCTGCAAAACAAGTACACTTAAAAACACTGTTATCTTGGGCAAAAGTGAAAGCTCAGCTCTGAAATTTTACAGGCGCAACGAATACTTCAGTCAACCTAATAACACGCACCAGTTAGGCAGATAAAAATAAAGCTGAGAGAAAGAATGATGGAAATGACAACCACCTGCCATTTAGATTCTTACGGGACAGAGAGCAAGCAAGAACAGCCATTTCTAAGAGATACATGTAAAACTAATTTCAGTTAGGTTAGAAAAAAAAACACGCAACCACCAAAAAAACCCCAGCAAGGTTAAACATCTAGTTTTGTTAAGACTGATGAGCAGTGCTGCATGATATAAGTGCGTGTTAGACTAGAGAAAAGATAAATATTGAAAAGCCATGAGATTTATTTAGCCCTCAGGGATTCAACGCTTTCCCCAACTGATGTCATACTACCTCCTGCTTTTGCACAGCCTGCGCTCAGTCTGTAGCTAAGTCTGAGTAAATCCTGTGCTGTAGAAAGTCCTTGTGTCCTGTTGCCATACTAAAGGATGACAATCATGTGTGTTTTCTTCCTCTTTCCCAGCGCAGACCTGCAGACATCTGTCAAGTAGCATCAAGGTAATGACTAAGAGTGAATGTTTGTGCTGCTCTTCAGGGAAACTGAGTCCAAAACTTCCATGTGTCAGAAGGACAAGGTGTCTATCCTGTTCCCACAGGAGAGACAAAAGCTCAGATTTGGGTTATTTGCTTGGGATGCAGAAAAACATCAGTTTAAGCCTATGTACGAAGTAAATGTATGTATATAAACAATAATGATGATAAACAGCCCCACTCTCGGGCATTCAGTGGCCAAACAGACTGCAGCACTCGCACGTAATTTCAGAGGCTGAGTGTGTCACTGCCTCAAATCACACAATTCAGGAGGTTGAACCTTGTGATCATGTCCGAGATGAGTGTCCCCAGCCATCAGGCAATTTATGGCTGCGGTGGTACTTCTCTCTCCTCCTCCCCATCTCTCCTCAACTTTCTGGTAGACAGCATAACCTTTCTTGCCTATAGTTTCATCAAAACCGGCACGTTTCCACAAAAAGTTTCAGTTTCAGCATGACATCTTCTAATAAAAAGCCATTTAAAGGGACTACTGCCAACCAGCTTTAGTAATAAAAACAGTCTTTAGTTAAAAAACAAAGGGAGATTTAATACTTGGAGGCTTAAAAGTTTTGGTTAATCTTTCCATTGTGAAAAAATAGTGGCTGTCTCAATGAACAGCTAAGTCTTTGTTGGAACAGAATAAGGTTTCCCTTTCTAGTGACCCACTGCCTCCAGAAGGAACAAAAGGAAAAAAACCAAACCAAAACAAATCAAACAACCTGCACTGTCAGGTTGAACATCTAGTTTCTTATAAACCAGAAAGGATGGAATGGTTGCACTGCAGGAGAGGAGACACAGGTAAGACCGGCATGATAGACACATTGCCCAGTCTATCTCACTTCCCTGCTTTGGGGTTAGATTTGGGAGCTCTGGCAATGCACCCCAAGGTAATTTAAGAGGTAACCATATAACTTGGTGTGTGCCCTGCTACTCTGCCTAAACTCACAGGCCTGAAGGCAGGGGTGAGGAGCAGCCACTTCCCAACTGATGTGCTTCATGGTCTTGTGTACTTAACTGCCTGTGTTGATACACTGGGCTCTGAGAGGCAGCAGCTGAGTACCTGTGGTTTGCTACCTCTACTTTCTAAATTGCTCATCTTAGAAGCGAGTAGGTGAAATTGCCTTTTGAGTATCCAATGACAAACAACAACTAGAAGCCCTATGTACCGCAGAACAGAGTGCTGCCATTTAGCAGGCCAACCTGTTTGGGTTTTTTGTTGGGTTTTTTGTTTTGTTTTGTTTTGTTTTTTTTCTAATAAAGATGACATCAGTAAAACAAAAGTTGATGCCTGGCAGATATGTGGGTGTTTAGCAGAAAATTTTGGAGAGTGGGCAAGATGACAGAATAGGGTGTGATTAAATGAGCTCATCATTTGTACATGTGAGTGTGGGGTGGACTGTGGGGGAAGAGAAGAGAAGGGGGTGGAACTGTAATAGGGAACCTGCCAAGTAGCTGTCTGGTTTTGAAAGTTTTTGGTGTCCCAAGTGAAAACCCCAGAGTGTGGTTTGAAGACAGTCCTGGGCACGTTGTTCGTGCAATAGGAGAGCCGTTTCTTCTGAGCATGAAACTTGGCCTGTGAATAATGAAAGACTCAAGCAAAATCTCAAGAGTCTTCATGCTTGCTCCTCCTGCACCATCATCGTGTGGGACAAACGACACCACCTCTGTGCTTCAGTCTCCCCGCTAATAAGAGAAGGTCAATGATAACAGACTTTCAAAACCCATAGACTGAAAGAGTTCTGGAAAACGTGGCTCTGAGTAAGGCTTGGGTAGACCAATATTTTGGAAGGGACAAGAGGCAGTCCAGACTTGACTCAGTGGATTTGGAGCCAGTCACTCACAAAAATAAAGAGCCTGCCTGGTCTCATTTTGCCAGCACATTAGGAGAAATGCTGCTGCCCTCCCAATTCTTTTCAATAGTGACTAGGGAAGGAGGGAGCCATGCCTCTGCAGATAGGTAGGGAATTCCTTTTCTTAAGCAAGTCCACTCTGTTCTCTCTACTCCTTAAAACTTCTGAAATTTCTAAATCTCAAAATTTTACAAAGCCTCAACTCAAAACTCAGGAATGATTTTCAGTGAAGTGGCCCTGAGGTCAGGTCTTTCACACCAAACAGAATCCATATAGACAAAATGATTTATATAAGCTGGGAAAATCCAAGAGAGATTCTGGAGGAATTTTGTTCTCACAATTATTTCTCACTTATAGCTTTGAAAAATAAAAGTGAACCCTTTGGGTTTATTAACTTGTTGGGCAGAGCCCTCTGTTCCATACAGAGTATGAAAGGTACTACAAAAGTTGGCATGAATTTAGCAACACCCACTTAAAATACTGCTACTACTGCAGACAATAGAGGATGCAACTATAAAGCCCGTACTTACTCCCTGGCTTTATTACCCAGTGGGCTCAAACCAAGAGCATCAGGGCAAAAGAATTTTTAACTTCTGGCTCCAAGTACTTAATCGGTTCACGTGGTCCCTTTAGATTTAATGATTCATCCTGCTCGCTATTTAGATACACAACCACCCACAATCCATTAGCAAACACTTTCAAGAGACAAAAGGCGGGACAAGCCTAAACAGAATTGGGAAGGCATGCACCCACACAGTCTTACCTCCTCCTTCATTAATGGTTCTTCCTTCTTCTCCCTCTGTTTTCAAGGAGAGCATTAGACAAGGGCTGCCAGGGAGGGGGTGAGCCATTGCTGCATCTCCTATGAGGCCAGGGCCCTTTCCAGGACAGTGCGTCTTCTGCACACGCACGCTTGGAGTCTCAGTTGACTCCCACACCCCATGGTCTCTCTGGCAACTGGCTGGCACTCCCTTGGCCCTCCCTTTGTCCCCCTATTTTCCTGTGCTTTTTACTCTGCAAATCACCCTGACGCTTCCCTTTAGTTCCTTCCCTAAACATCCCATATTAAGTCTTGTGTAAACCCCAAATGCTCTCTCCTCATGTGCATCCACAGTATGTCCCATACCCATAACTCCCTCTCCAGCCCCATCTGCCCCACTCACTCGTTGAGGGGGATGTCACCCTGGGTTCACTGGGATTACAACTCTCCTAGGACGGTCCTGGGCGGAGCCGGGGGTGATTCAGGTTCCCTGCCTGCCATTGTGCCTCTGTGCTCCCTCGTGTGTGTGGTGATGAGCTTTTTATCATGTAACCTACCACTAGGCAGTGCCAACCTTAAAGCAAGAATCAGACCTTCACCCACCATCCACACCAGGAGTGCACGCATTGTTGCGTGCTCCTGGTTTCCAGCCACAGCCCCTACAGTCGGGAAATGACCACAGATTTACAAACCATTCTCAGTACCACGTACATTGGTCAACACCACTGCACGAGCGAGCACACAGTCTGTACCAGATTTGTTCACTCTGCAAACTTCTTCGGGGTATAATCATGGTGAAGCTCCTCTCTCTCTCTCTCTCCCCTCCCTCCCCAGGAACACTCTGCCAAAAAAGAATGTATGAATTCCAACGAACTGTGGTACTCTACCATCAGCCACGATGTAAAACATGAAGCCTCTGCGATTATCACCGATAATCAGACAGAATATGCACTTGTCAATGTGCCCAAGAGGAAGGAAAATACCATCAGCACTGAAGAGAACGGTGATTATGATTATGTCCTGGTAACTTAGAAAGGGACACTTTCTGCTCCCAAGGCACTCTTTTAGTTGAATGTTTAAGCCAGCAGTATGCAGCCATGCTAATCACCATTCCTCTGCTGTCATGTCTTCAAACAAAAGTCTCTCTCTCGTTACCAAGCTTACTCATTAGGACACATCTGCTGGTCATTTCCAGTGAGACCAATCTGTCCACGAAAAGATGATCAGAGAAAAAGACATGGACAAGGTACAGGACTTGACAATTAAAGCAAGAGGAATCAGTAGGAACTGCCGTTGTAAAACAATGTTTCTCTATAGAAAATTAAGTGCTTCATTACTAGAAGCAACTGAGGCTGCACATTTTTCGGGACTTTTACAGTACTTTTTTTTTTTTTTTTTTTTAAGAGAGTCTTATGGAACTACTAATTGAAGCCCCATCCCTTGTTGGTGGTTTTCTTTCTTTGTTTCTTTAGAGGTGGTTTGTGTTTAAAATGAAAGGAGTAGACCCTGTGTTAGGTACACTTACTCTCTTTTCTGAAGTTTCTCTGGCCTGCTTGATATATACCATTATATATACCATGATACAATTTACAGTATGGATAAATAACTAATTTATCAAATTGCCCCCTCTCTCTTTTAACGTAATAGTACTTGTCTTAGAATGACGTCTTAATAAATTTTGAACTAAATTTTAAAAAAGCAACCAACTGCATGCAAAGCAAAACTTCCAGCTACTTCAAAACACTGCCATGTAGAAAACTATGAAACCTATGAAAACCCCAATGCTGCACAGACAGTGACTGCACACCTCACAGTAGAAGATTCCCAGGTGTTGCCTTTGTGACACAGCGCTTCCAGCTCCCTCCTGCTGGAGTCCCAGAATTTGGCTCTCTGCAATGCCAGAACAGACCCTCCCTGTAGCCCACCATCCCTCTGCAAGCAGCATTTGTGGACATGCACACAGGACTGAAACCAGTTATTCCACTGTTCATTAGAGCTCATAAAATGATTACGCGCCTGTGTTCTTCTTTAAGCGTGTTTTGTTGGGTTTTTTTGGCTCCCCCCATTTTTGTAATAAAACAATTTGGAAGAAAACGTTGAACAGTTTTTCTGATTTTAAATCCTCCTCTGTATGTGATCGCTGGCTGCAGCCCTGGCTTTACAGTGTGGTGCCTTTGTGCATCCCGCCTGCAGTTTTGGTGCCGGCGGAGGTCCCACGGGCAAATGCAGCAGACACACTGCTAGGACAGTGCAGGCAGCACTCTGCAGGTACCTCTGCAGTGACAGACAGCTGAATCTGCCCAAAATTTGTAGTGGCTGCTGTGGCTGCACAGATGACTGCCTGCCATGGGATTTTAAAGGACAGGTTGTACAGTCCACAAGCCAAATTACCAGAACTATCTTTTCTGTTCCGTTTTAACTGTGGCTTAGTTGCCTCAGTCATCTATGTATTACCCACAGTCCCTCTATTAAAATTAACATTAAGCAGTCACAAAATATCTAACTTGATGAAATAATGTGTTTTCACACTACTTTGTCCCTAATGGATGAGGTCATAAATAATGAATCTGGTTATTTTCTTTTACATGATCAGTTTACATCAAAGAGATAAAACCAGATACCGCATTTTGTAGGGTTTTTTGACTTTTCCTTCAATTCAAAGCATGACTGGATGTAGACTGTAAAGACAGAAAGTTACTGCTGAATATCACAACATCTTGCTACAATTCCACCTTCTTTCTTGTGAATTGATGGGGTAAAGTTACAGAGGCAGAGAAGGATTGTTGGAAAAAAATTGAATGCTTGGCACCTTTTTTCTGTCAGCTCCTAATGCACATAGAGGTGTCACCATAAAGAGGCAGAATCATTACATTATTTTTCAGTTCTTAGAAATAGAGTCAAGCTAAAGAAGTTTTCAAGGGCAGATTCAGTCATTTTAGAGCAAAAAGATAAAGCAGCATCTCAAAGGCAAACCATTTCTCTGCTGCTGGTATTTTCATAGCCTGATACTTTTGGGACGACTCGTGAATTTTATCCTTCCCCAATGTAAGGATCGGAAGGAATATCTCTTCTAGTTGTATGCTGCATAGAGTATTGCACCAAGAGAAATTATGGTTCTTACAGCCAACGCTACATCTTACAAATCAAGATGGGGCCAGATTTAGCCACAAATATGAGAGCCATGAGAACTACTAATTTGGTCCAGGCTGTTTCCCAAGCTCAGTTAAAACTCAAGCAACAACAAATATGGGTTTGAGCGTGCAGCTGAGTCAGACAGATGGTTCGTACACCTCTCAGCACTTAGAATTCTGAAGATTATTTTGCAACTCAAACAGCTGAAGGACTGAAGCTGCTGAAGAATGAAAACAATCTCTGTAATAGTAAAAATAAATAATTTAATGCACTGTAAAATTGTCATATTACTCCTTAAATAAACTAGTAATATTAGAAAAAGAGGAACACAATTTTCCATAATACATTTCTCACGATACAAAAGGTTTCTTAAAATAAATTTGTCTATTCAACAGTACTACTATTATACTGACTATAAACAAATAACAAGAAGCTATACTTCACTAACGTGGTAGTGACTCCATCACGTTCCATGTAAAGTTAATGCTTAATTTTTAATTTTCATGTTATAGTCAATTACTGGCTATAAGCCTCATGCCACACTGGCCTGCGTGGCCTGCTTCAGCACCTTCCTCTTGGCATTGGTCCATCTCATCTGATCTCTTGTCAACAAGAACAACTACTTGCTGCCTTATTAAGGCAAATATCTTGCATCTGTTCATTTTTATCCCCACTGCAGGGGCAGGGATTATAATTAGGGTACAGACTAGTTTCTCTTTGAATTTACAAATGTGGGTCACATAACTGTCTTTTTACAAGTACCAGTGGCTAATTATTAAAGCACACAGATAATTTGACCCTTTCAAAATTCCTGTTGCATTCAGATGCTTTAGTGAACAAGACATGTTTCTTCCCAATGTTTCTTCCTTCTTCATTTCTATCTCACATTACAGAAGAGAAAAATAGAGCAGGTACCACCTTATCCAGGAAGACTGTAGGATGAACAAAGGAATAATGACAGTTGAAGCTCAAAGAAAAAGCTGGTGCGAAGGTCTTGCATGTGGTTAAAGAAAATAGGAAGTATATTTAAGTTTTCAGGCTGGTTTGAGAGGAAAGAACAACAGGGAAACATAGCACAGGAAACTGGCGGGGGAAAGTAGCAGACCTGAGCATGCGTGGAAGGGAGCATTAACGATGAATCTGTGCAGATAATTTTGGATAATTCAAGAGCAGAAGAAAGGAGCCATGTGCAAGGCTGCTTTTAAAGCTCATGCAGGGAATCCAGATTTAATCATAAGGCAAGGCAAAACAGAAATTTCAAAGCCAACAGAGCATGCATCAGGCAAGTTACACAATTTTCATAAGAGTGAAATGGGTTACTGATATATCAGGACAACAGTAAAGAAGGAGGTAGCAATGTTCTATAACACTGTTATAAATATACCACATTTTCCATTTACAATATTGCATCGTAGACAGTATTTACAGGACATCTTTAGAACTGTTTCTACCAAATGAATAGCTTCTTTCCATGGGTTTACTAACAGATAGGAGAAGCCCATCTCTTCTGGGTGGTGAGGAAAATTAGGAGTCTTTCCTTCATTACTCTGAAAGTTAAAAAGGTACATTATTAACATTAAAATGAAGCTTTAGTTAGATATTTCAGCATATTATTTCCTGTCCCTTTTGCAATATGTTTTTTATGAATCCTGTCAATATACAAGGAACAAAATGATACTGAGGATTAGAGCTCCTGACTTGTTGCTGTCTTGAGTACCAAGAAAAATCAATATGAGTTAAGCACAAATCCTACTTATATATACTGTATGGTGAGGTGTTAGCCTAGGGTTATTCTGAAAGCACATAGGTGTGGCTTAGAAAGTGGGAGGTGGCAGGAAGCAGCTCCATGCATTGTTTTCAGTAAAACTTTCATAAGACTTTTATACTGACATTTCAGTCAAGACAAATCTAAATGCATTGGAATCACTACCTAGTCACTGGTAGTCATTGGAATCACTTCCTAGAAAACCTGGAAGAATGAATATTTGATTCCTTTAGAAGGTATCTCTGTGCATAATAAATTTTCCCCAAAAACTCTGAAAAGGCAAGTATCATGAGGCTTTTTCAGCTTTGACTGTGGAAAAAAATAATCAGGACTTGACCCCCAAATTACTTATCCTGTTTCACTAGGATTGAAATTTGTTTCATAAACATTCAAATAATAATATATAATGAGGAGAAATAATTTTAGTTATTTGGCTCCCCATTATGATACACACACATACTAGGAGATTTTCTTTGTATGAATAACATGCAAGAAGAGAGCTGAAAAGTTTGGTAGGAGTCCATAGCTAAGCAGTCTCATCCCTACCCCATTTCTAACCAGAGGACTAAATAGTGAATCTTAGGTAATAAGCTAAGCATAGCAAGACTTCCTTGAAAACGGAATATTTTACTATTTTCTTAATATTGTTGTGCAAAATATATTTCCTAATAAATCTCAACAGCTTTGCAGAAAGATTTACCTTTTATTCAGGTAAACACTTCAGCTCTTTGTAAAGAAACAATCCCTAGAATGTACAGTACTTACATGTTAATGTGAGAGAAGTTGGGTCAAGCTTTAACCTGTTACATTCAGATGTCCCAGGATTAAAAGCATCATCTTCATCATAAATATTTTGTCGTAGAACATTCCTTATAAAATCTGGGTTCATTGTGTTTTCCATAAACCCTTCTGTTGATGGTGGTACAGAAAACTCTAGCTGATAAGATACAATGGAGCTTTCATTACTGAAAAACAAAACAAAACAAAGCAAGTGAAGTATGAATGCCTTCAAATCACCATTGGATCATTTCTTTTTTGAGAAAACTGACTTTTCATACCCATGTTGGTGTGGATTTTTTTTTTTTTAAACTTGTTCTAAAGAAAAGCGTTATAAATGAAAACTATCGTCAAAGACTCCAGTTTCCTCCTCCCCCACTGCTTCTCAGAGCAGCTCTTGATGTTAACAGAAACTGGGCACATACCTGAAGCCAACCTGAGACATGTTTTCAAGTGCACAAAGGGCAAGTGGTCACATGTCCTAATGGAGTGAGGTTTTCAGCACTTGTGCCTAACAAGTACATAACGAGAAAAGCAGAGGTGCTGCAATATCTCATGCATAAGTCAGCTGAGAATCTGCAGAAAGGTTTGCTCTCCTGTTAGCAGTACCTGGCGCAACCTAGCTGCGCTCCTACCCCAGTGCTGGAATGGATTATGTAAACCAGCCAACTGGAGTCCATCTCTGGAGATATCATTGCTTGTGGTCTACCAAATCCCCTACCTACAACTTGACAGTTACATTTTGTACAGCCAGGATCTAAGACATCAAAAAAGCAATTGAATGGGGGAAGAGAAAAAGAGACAAAGAGACAGACAGACAGATCAGCTAGTCAATCTGTATGCAGACATATAGCTTTGTATTTGATGTGTAAATTATAATTATTTTCACATAAACCTCACTTATTGAACAGAGTGAGCATGCCCAAGGCTGGCAGTACAGGGGAGCACACTCCCCAAAGTGCCCTCATGACTGCCCCTTGCCCCAGCCCAGGCAAGTCTTCCTCTGTCCTTGCTCTTTCAAGGGCCTTGGGCTTTTGAATCTACTTCCCATGATTATCTCCAATCTTTCTAATCCCTTTTGTAACAGTGCCTTTTCAGAAGTCCTTGGGGAAACTCTCTGACCACCTCCCCTTGCCCCTCTGCTATCTCTCCGTGGCAGGACCATGCTGCAGCTGATCTGCAGCCCTGCTTTTGCCCCTGTTGCTCAGCCTCCCTCCTGTTGCAAGTCTGCAGTATTTCCACAGATTAAAACTTTACAGTGAACCCCTTAGCCTTCCTTCAGCACCAGTTTCTGCCAAGAGCAAGACCCTTCCTCTGTTCCAGCTTGAAGCTTTCTGTTGCCTCTGCAAGGCAGGCCTGGATGTTTTTCCTTTTCTTTCCACCGCTGCTACTCTTCTGTCGCCATCAGCCTTTGGTAGCTGAGCTTCTCCTTCATGTGTAAGCATCTCCCACCCAGGCTAGCCTAGCCTCCACTCTGCCATCAGTTCTGCCCCTGACTCCAGCTCCACCAGTCTCTCCAACATGCTGTGGCTTTGCGATTTGCTCCTGTTGTCCAAAATAAGGTGGGAGGAAAAAATGATCCAAACAAACTAACAGTGCAATATTACTGTTTTGGCTCTCATGACTTGTATGCCCCTGTTGCCTTAGCTCTTTGGGAACAGAGTTCTTCCCTCCTGATGAACCCTGTTTTATTTATTTAAGGCTATTTAAGCCATGTCAGTCTTGAGTGGTTCCAGCAGTTCATTTTCTTTTTAACAAATGTCCTTGAGTATGTATATTAAGGGCTGCTCTTGGAACCAAATACAACAGAGGTGATATTTAACAGCAACAAAACGTTACTCTCATTATATGTTATCAGCAGCACTTGCCATTTACACCAGATGATCTTTCAACCAGGTTTTACTACTTATTGTTGTAACTTTCCCTCAAACATCCTATTCTTCACAAATTTAAATGTTGTGCATATTTACTTAGGCAAGTGTGTGTCTTATCAAACGCTTGGAATTTTTGGATAATTTTGGTGACAGAAATTACTTACCTGAAATATACCACTTGAGCTGATCTAAAGTAGCGTCCCAGAGCTGGAGATGAACTGTAGACATCTGTTAACTTGGAGAGAAAAAAAAAAGAAAACAATATTTCTTCCATTCACTTTCTCTTTTCCCCATAAAACAAGGTACAGCAAATCATTCTTACAAGGTGTTTGAAGGGGCATAAACACAGGTGCTGAAGGTCAAATACCAGCAAATATCTGCCCTGAAAAAGGTACACAATCTTTTTAAGCTTGACAGACAGGTTAATCTGTGTGTTTGAGTGATTACTGTATGACCTTAACACAATGGAGGCATTGGGGGTGAACTAAATGTATGTGCTGATGTTGCCATGTGCAATTTATATTGTTCAGCTTCGGTTTTTATTAGTACCAAAAAAGCCTTCTACTCTTACTTGATAGAGGGAAGGGTCACTCTGTCGACACTCCCTTTCCACAATGAGTCAAAACCAGCACTGCCATACCTGCCCAGCTCATTTCAGCTGTAACTCAGAGCTGTAATGGCTCAACGGAAATGGCAGCTATAAACCCAGATTGTCATTGTGTACTTACAGAAGAACACAACACACAGGATTTTTAGCTAGCATTGGGCTTAGATGACCTTCACAGGCCATTTCTAACCTAAATTATTTGATGATTATATTAAAAAGGTGAAGACTATGCCCCAACCATTACTGAAATTTAGGAAAAAAATAAAATCAGGCTTTCCTTTTTTTAAGATTTTTTTTTTTTTTAAATCAACGTAAACTTCTTTTGTGCTTAAAAGCAGACAATTCATTTTTCTAGATCAGGACTTAAAATTCTACTAGTAAAAGTACAACTCAGAATTTTTTTGGACTTGCAAATGACTGAGTTACTACATAGAGAAACAGAAACTTCTTAAAATGGAAAACTCTGAATCTTCATTACAAGCAGAATCGGCTTTGCCAAGAACTACGTCAACACATACCCTCTTAGTAATGTCTTCAGCGAAAAGCTGTGGGAGACCACACATTAACTCCAATGTTCCCGAAAAATTGCGATAAATTCCACTATTTAGTAGTGCATCAGAATCCCAATAGTCATCTTCATCTGTGTAAACGTCTAATATTCAAAAAGAGATAGAAAGGGAAGGAAAATTTAAGATTTAGAAGAAATATTAAAAAGAAACAAACAAACAAACAAACAACTAACAACCCTCTTAGCTTTCTCCAGGGTGGCTTTCTCAGAAATTTCCTAGGTAATGACTGCCTGGGAATAACAGAAGGAAAGAGCAAGTCACCTGAAGAAAAGTGACAGCACATTGAAGTCAATCACCTGCCCCCATTAGCAAAAGCCAGATGCTTTGGGAGCCTGACAAGCACTGAGACCATGTGAGAGGACATAAGTTATCCATTGCACCTCTTGCGATGTTACAAGCATAATTTCCATCCTCATCCCTTACTCTTCTCATAACACTTGCTCACTTAGCTACAAACTGGAATTGTCATCTGATCAGGATGCAAGTTTTTTGTTGCCTGCTAAACTAAAAGCGTTCTCATCCGCTACTCAATGCACCACCCTCTGCAGTCAGCATCCCAGTCCCTTCAGCAGTTTACAAAAGTTTAAAGGATACTACTGTTCTATTTGTGTTATATTAGATTGTACATACTGTACATTTTTACTAGAGGGTGAACCAGGAGTGAGATACTTACTAGAATAAAGAATTAGGCTGATGAGAATGACCAGGAAGAATACTAGAAAAATTGTAGTTATAACCATCCATAGTTTACACTTCCAGAAAACTATATTCCCGCATGATTTCCAGTGATCTTGCACCTAGTTACAAAAGGAAGAGGCATGTTGATTAATGAAATAAGGAGGGAAAAAATATTTAAGCAGGTTTCTGCTGTAAAACTTAGAAACAAAAAACCCCACATAGATGGGAGAGTCTCATTGGTAAGCAATGCCTTACAGCAGGGGTTCCCACCCTTAACTACTGCTGCAGGTGGGAATGTAAACCTGAAGAAGGCAAAAGACATTCACAGACAGGCTAATACTTGAGAGAGGTGTATCATTCCCCATTTGTGAAGAATTTCCAACTCCTGAATTACCCATTAAGCTGAGGTGCTACAAAGGTGCTTTCATGGCTTCCAAATCTTTTTCGAACTACATCTATTTGATTCGTATGTTCTGCAAGCTGTAGTTTTAATGTTTGCTACCCCTGCCAACCAAAAAGGTGTCTGTGGAGGAATTTCCAGAATCATTCAGCTCTGCAATGTTGGTGATATCGGTCTGCATAGCTCCTAGATGCCAGCAGCCAAAACAAGTCGACTGCTATTCATAAGTTACTATTGCATTAAAGAATACTCTAAAAAACCTGAGACTTTTACAGTCAGCTCCCTTTTTCTTCAGAAGATTGGAAACTTGAAGGCTATTGAGTGTATTTAACAGAAAGTTTATTACAAATCTCATCTCTTCTTGGAGATCACAAGGAAACTTAAAGGAGCTGTAGATACCTATGCGTTTATATAGGAAAGAAAGGACAATACTCACCTTTCATTTAAATTTAATAAGATTTAAGACCATGGAAGAAATTAATCTTTTAATTAGTTACCCTAGCAGTACTAATATTAAAAAAAAAAAAGAAAAGAAAGAAAAAAGCTTAGGTGACATAGCAAAACACATAAAGAACTCCAACTGTTTTGTTCTACAGATAGAAAACCAAAGGAAGGGCATGAATTCATAAGTAGACCATGCCGCCTTTTTAATTCCTCATCGTCATCATCCACCATCAATCCAGTGGTAAACTCCATGTCCGCTTTGACATCAGTACCAGGCAAGGAAAAGCACATGCTGTAGGTTGTGTGTGGGCTGCACACATGCAGGTTGGCAGGAACCAGCTGCCAGCTGGAGGCACTAACCCAGGTTACCTTCCTTTATTTTTTGAACTTTCTAAGAACCCAGCATAATAGAAAGCCTTTCACTATTTTAACTGACATCCACCAGCTGGCTTAAAGCTTCTTTTGGGGTGGCAGATGAACAGGGAGAGAAAACAGATATCCACAGAAAGATCTTACAAGAGTCATTTTTTCAGGAGTGGGAGCAGAGACAGGGTAAGCACTCTCTGCAGACGCCCCTGCGTGTAGAACTTCATATCGGAGAACAAAGGGCAAAGGCTGAATACGATTTCCCTTACAACATGCTTTCAGATGTGATCATGTTTACATATATATATTTTATTTGTAAAATATATTAGAATAATGAAGCTTCAATTTAATACTTGACACTATTGTTTTATATTTGAAAAAAGAAAAAAAAAAAACAGTAACTACTGCCTAGAGTACAACTATGAAATCAAACATAGTAATAATATATGTTGAAAGAGACAGTTACCAAGCCCAAGTTTTGGTTGAGCCACATATTTAGACCAAAGTGTAATTCTTAATCTCGTGTAACACACTGGTTCGTTCTCGAGCAAACATTCAGCTCTCCAACTATCCCCTACCAGCTGGGCCAACACCCTCTGGCCATTGCCATTTACATCGCAATACTGCCGGGAGGGAGCAGCAGCAGAGAAAATCTCTCTCCCGGTGGGCAGGGCAGTTCTTCTGATTAACCTGCCACCTAAGCAGGAAGCAGAGCCCGATAATTTTCCAGCAGTCCCTATAGGATAGGAAGCCAGTTGCCAGAATCAGCAGAAACAGAACCCAAATGAAAACTCAGTTCTGGGAAGGGGAAGGCTAAATAGAAACTTAAGGGTACGGTTTCTCAAGATAGCCGAGCGGATCTAGCTCACCCCTGCCTCTCCTCCACCCTCATGTTCCTCTTTGCACCTCCCTAGAATTTGCCTGACCCTGCAGCAAGCTGTTGCAGCTTACCAGACCAGAGGAGAAGTGACTGGCCCCCAATATAGTAGAGTAAATGGGGTTTTTTTGCCTAGCCAGTGGAATGAATCAGCCCACTGAGATGATCAGTGGGCTCCCACAAGGAAGCAGTCACTGTTGCTCAGCCAGGAGCAGGAAGGGAGGGGTGGCGTGACTAATACACCCAAACTCTTGGGAGGGTTCAGCCATCCTCACAGAAAAGTGGGAAACGTCTTCGCTCTGCCACAGATATTGTCTCTGCTCTTAAGTAGTGAAAATAATTGTACAACGGTCACCTGTGAGTATATATTACTCCTCTGCCAGCATTGGTCTGTTCCATAGTTTTAATCTAAACACTGGGAGCTACCTCCTTCAGGACTCACCCGCTGGTCTTAACTGAGGCTTTGGGGCACTCTAGTCATACAAATTCATAATTGTTAGCAATTGCAAATTACTCAAAAATAAAAAGAGAGAGAATCCAGCACGGTCTGTTGCAGGACATCCTATTCTTGTTTTGGCAGCACTGTTTTCTGATTAATTTGTTCTGAAAGAAAGCCTGTTTTTATTATGGGTTTCAACTTTTCTCCCGTCTGGTTTTGAGCCCAATCCCACTGAAAGCACATAAAAAGAGAAAGCAAAACTCAGAGTACCAATTACAAACGCATTTTCTAAGTGAAAGTTCACAAACAGCCAAGCACAAAAGAGAAAAACAAAGCTTAAAATCCCACCGCAGTATTAGGATACTGCATTGAGAAGAAGAAAAGAAGTACGTTTAACAGGTTTTCAGCCTTTACTTTCAAGTGACTAAACTTTCCCTCTCCCTCAACCACCGAATTAAACCACCTTTACAGGGTATTCCTGCAAAGTATTCTTTCTCTTGCCGTGTGGTATTTTCCCCAGCAGCAATCGTCAAATGATCAAGTGAAATTCCTACCTTTCGTGTTCGAGCATTTAAAGGATTGCCATGATCAGCGTCATTTTCCTCCATGTCATTATCTTCTTGTAGCTCAATAACCTCATGCTCCTGACTAGAGTTTTGTCTTTTCATAGCTGCTGTATCTGCACGAGGACCTCTGACTCCGAAGCAAGCAGGGAGGCAACTCATTTCCTTCTGGTTTCAGCTGCAGTTATGGTCAGTAGCAGTTCTGGTATGAGGCTGGAGACGGTAACAGGGAGAGTTGAGATAACTTTCACAGGAGTGATCTCAAAACACTGATAAATAAGGGAAATTCCTTGGAAGGACAAAAAACGTCATCAGTACTATCTACAGAGAAACAGGAGGCAGAGGGAGTATCGATTTGCCGAGTAGTCAGAGCTACAGCCCTCAGCTATGCAATACTAGGTTTTCCAGTTTGTCCAGCTTACTGTACCAGCTCTTGACAACCAGGTGACTAAACCTTCAGCAATGTTGTCATTTGCTGAGACATTCAGGTGAAACAGTAAAATATTATTGCTGTTATCCATGCAGCTAAATAGACAGAAGCGATTCTGAACAGCACAAACTGAGTGAAAGATCACATAGGTTGTGGTTTGGTTAGACTGTGAAGCGAGCTTATAACATCCATCAGCACTTCTAATTTTAGTCTCCCTGTATAGTCAATAAAGAAATGAACACTACTGACCTTTGTGCCATGAACTGCCTTCTCTCTAGCTGTTATGCAGCCTAAAATCAAGTCTGCTGTTAAAGAACCATTTATGTCTACTCACGTACTATCCAACCTAAACCTGAGAAGCTGCTTCCATGTAAAAAACCAAAAGAAATCTGAAGAAAAGAGGAAGATGGCCTTCAATTTCAGCCTATACTCTACAGGGCATGCTTTTATGAAACAACTCATGTCGCGAATTGAGATCTGGTGGGTACCAGCTTCCCACATGAACTCTCCCATGCTACTTAGAGTCACTAATAACAATTTATTGCAGCCAGTGGCTGATTCTCACCCCTCCAGTGTCCTTCATCCTACCTTCTCTCATTTCTTCTGCTCTGACTCCATCCTCACGTTTATCCTTTCTTCCCACAGAGCACCTCTCTCCCCTCTGGATCAAAAGGGTTGGGCAGGCAGATGGTAACTGCACTCTTGCTCACTCTCTTGTCCCAGCACAAAGAGAACAGCAGATTAAGAGGAAAACAAAGCCTCTTTCTCCAACTCCCTCCCTTGCTGGCTGAGCATCCACTCATAGCACTGGCGCCTTCTTTTTCCTGCCAAATGCTGAGGATGCTTTTCCTCCCCCCAGATTGTGCAACTCATCTGGCTATTGATGCCTAGAGCATTCCCAGGCATTCAGATTCCTGATGTCATGTCACAGCCATCCAGGCAAAGGCACTCCATCAAGCTGAGTGCACGGCTTTGTTTCATTCAGCAAATAAAAAGAAATACAAATTGCACACCCCACCTTTTTGTTCTGGAGAATCCTTAAAACTCCGGAGGACTGAGCATGAAACCGAGCAGTCATCAAGATCAAAACGTGTGTCTGGATCCACAAGATTTTACCTGGGACATCTTCACTAGAAAAAGCCTTTTCCTGCTGTTTCTCAGCACTCCTGCTGGAGATGAGCTTCATTTATTTCATTTTCACTCCCAGTAAAAGACCTTACCTTCCTACTGAATTGTCTGAAACCAAAACAGTTTTTCTAAGTCAAATGAGTTAATGATTATAGATCTCACTCTGGAAAAGGCAAAGTCCTTTTTATTTACATCTGAGGAAGGAGCTCCTTACAAATTCTTGAGCTTCTTTAATCTGGTTGATCCAGTTTCCACACTGGTGCCTTTCTTGCATGTGAAGTAATTGACCCTTTTAATGCATGGAGCTGCAAAACTCTTAAAGAAAATGGGAAGTCAAGAACTGATCTGAACGTTCTGGCTTAGGCTTTTATCTAAAACAGAACAGCAGGAAAACTGTTTTCTTCCGTAGTAAAGACATCTCTGGTTTCAATATAAGGAAAAGAAACTTGTGCCCTTAAATGTGTGCTTCAGTAAAATGAGCAAGTTAGGCTCAGCTTTACAAAAAGAGGAAACTCCAAGGTACAAATGTAGTTCTGATTGCCCCTGGGAATTAAAGTTTCAGAGGCACAATCAAATGAATAAAACATAGCCACTTGCATTTTTAGCATGTGTTTATTAAAAAGGAAGATGTGAATGAATGACTAGCCTTTAAAGATAATAAACCCCCTAATATATGGGCTTCAAGTCGAGCTTATGTAGCAAGTTTGACAGAAGCATTTGGGAGGGGGAATGCCCAACACTAGCCCAAGAAAGGAAGGAAAAACAATATCATTGTTAGATGCGGGAATCTCACTGTGTGAAGATTACAGTGCTAGCTCGTTCCCATGTTTTCCCCACATGCTGCGAAGGTGTGTCTAAAACTAAACAAGGAGCACATATTTATGCATCGTAGAATGTAAGTGTGCTGTGTGGACAGCAATGACTGGTATTCAAACTTCCGGCTTCATTTTTTTATATATATATATACATTAAAGGTGAAAGCTAAACTTTTCTAAATACTGAGCACAATTTTAAGACCATCTAGAAAGACCATCTAGTCTTAAGACCATCTAGATAGATCTTTTATTAAACTGAATACCAGCATTCTTAAATCTTATAAACAGCTTTGAAAACCTTAAATCAGCTAGATTTGGGCTGATCAGCTCATCGGGATATTATAATTATCAAAGCTAGGTTTACTGCTAGGGTTAAATGAACATAGCTGTTATTTCCTACTCTGCTTTCTTTGAGTCCAAGGATGCATCCAACTACATAAATCCCTTCTCTTTTTATGTCCTTTTCAATGTCGTGTGGCCATGTGGGAACAGCCCAGGGAAAGACAAAAAACAAAAATCCTGACCCTGAAACTCTGCTTGCTGCAGACCAAGGACAAGAGGAAAAGCAGTGTGAACCCACCAGGAGCCCATTAAAATTCATGAGCATGCCACAGCCAGAGACAGGGAAATACATGTAACATATTGCAAATATGAGACCCTATAACTATGTTCCAACTGTAAAGAGAATATAAGAAAGAACCAAAGTTTCTTTCTGTTTAATTAATTAAAACTATTTCTTTCCTCTTATTTAAACATCATCCTAAAGAATCTAAATTATGCTCTTCCAGTTCCTTAATGACAATTTCTTGCATCCTAACATTTCTGAGCTATGTATCTGACGTCTTTATGAAAACACAGGATACAGCCCAAAAGTTACAGCCCAGAAAGAAACAGTTGTGTTGTGGCAGCATAACTAGAGAATGAATTACTCTCAGCTTTGCACACTATACTGATTACAGTATTTGTATTTTCAAGAAACATGAAATAATTATTTATGTTTAGAATCCTTTAATATTACTAAGGTAATATATACGAGTTGAGTATATGTGGGATGTAGCCATGAATAAGCCGACGTGTGGAAACATATACATCGATAGCAAGGGAGATGGAAGGAGGGGACATGATTTGCAGAAGAGAGATTTGGCTGGATTTTTATTACAGGTTCTAATCCATTTTAGTTTGTTTTTAAGGCAGTGCTGTTTCTGCTACCAGGGATAAGAAAGATGAATCCACAATAAGTCTGAATTATCTCTGAATCTGAACAGTTACTGGTAGGTGAGCAACAAATGATGGTTTCTTCATTAAGATAATACAGTCTTTCACAAAGAAACAGTCAATGGCATTTTCATGTTAATATCATCAGAGATGGACGTGATAGAGCACTGTAGGAAGCAGCTTTCATAAGGGAGATGATCTGCATTTTCTCCTTGGCACATCAGTTTGTGTTCTGACGAATCCAGTCATAAAGTGCTGTCACCTTAGTGTATACACCAGGACGATTGCGCCGAGCACATCCTTCACCCCAGCTCACAATGCCAGCAAGGTACCACCTATTTCCCTTTCCTGTGCAGGCCAAGGGACCTCCAGAATCTCCCTAAAATGAAGGGAGATCAGCCATTAGTGCATGGGCACACATAACTACACACACACAGAGCACTGTAACAAAAGTTAGGTTATTTAAGGACAGTAAATAACTGCCCCTCCCTTTCTAAAATTATAATTTAATATTAGAATCTTATTTCTGGATAGAATGTACCCAGCTAGATGTCAAATTTATTCAATTTATTTTAACTTACAGAAGTAGCATACTAATCAATATAAAGCAATGGCAAGAAGAAGTTTAAAAAATTACTCATTGCTAATGTCCCCCATTAGAGGATTCATAAAGCAACTGATCACAGGCTGAATGGGGAAAGGAGAAGACAGGGATGGAAAATGGGAATTCTGCTACCATTTGACCAGAAATTGTTCACAGGTGGAAGGCAGAACTCTTATACTATGTACTAAATAGGAATAGAAAGATACCGCACCCCGTAACCAAAAAGACAACAACACAAAACCCCTAAACGAACCCCAAACCAAAAAACAAACCAGGCACAATTAAGTGTTATCAGCAGTTTCATAATCAAGACTGTGTCTACATTCATAGAGGGAGAGGAAGGAACAAAGACTAAGAAACATGCAAATAAGAACTGGCTTCTCAAAGGGAACATGTACGTCTGTGCAGCACCTTAGAAAAGCAAAAATTCCCATTTAGTTTAGTTGACAGGATCAAAATGCGTTTGGGTTCACAAATGCCTTGTGTCCTTCATTGCTTTAACCTTGTATGCCTCCTGTGAACAGACCAGTTCATGCAACTCCGAGCAGTTATGAATGCAGCTCATCTCTGCAGCTGTTCCTTCTGCATGCAAGGCAGTCAGCAGCCTCCAAGCTGACCCTGGGCTTTGTTTGCTGCCCCCACTTGGAGGTAAAAGATGGAAGAAGTCAGAAGAAAGCCATGTACCAAGAGAAGAGTAACAAGAGAAAGCTTTCATCATCCAACCAAACAAAATTATCTACTGATAAGAAAAGAAGCCATCACAGTTATTCCTCTGTCCCAGGCTGCTGTCATACTGGCAATGTTGATAATCCAAAAGGCTGATCTCAAAGGGACTTGAGAATGGAGGCTATTCTGAAAGAACAAAGCCAGTTCTAAAAGACTGAAAGTATGCCAGTGGAGAGAAGAAGGATCCTAAAAGGGGAACCAAGACCAAAAAACATCCTAGAGCGATAAGAAAATAAAGTCTGAAAGAGTAAACACTTTATTTCTCTCTGTAAGTGTCACATCATCTAAAGATGAAAGGTGTTTGGGAGCTTCAGAGAACCTGTGCAGTACATGCACAGCTTAAGTGTCCAAGAAGAAGTGAAACACATCAGGATGCCCACAAGTCTGGAACTGTAGTAAAAGGGGTTTCAGGTGCTGTGGCGATTTCCTGAACTGCCAACATCATTCCACTCTAGCACTGCAGAGGAAATATACTAGTGACAGAAAAGAAATAAAAAGCAAAGATGCTACCCACTCTAAGAACTTACAGGCCCAGAGGGCCAGCACGGTAAGGCTCAATCACAGCATATCATGTTAGAAACCAGATTGATCGGTACAATATATAGCCGAATCGGTTAAAATGTCCATTGTGTTCAAGGGCATTTCTTAAGCAACACATTTTTTTTGAGGAACATCAAGCCTCTAAAACAACATGTTTTGCAAAACATTTCCAAGGTCTAAGGTTATACACAAACTGCACACAAAGTTAACAACAATAATAATTTGATGAATTAGAATTTAGAAACTGCAGGAACATCCTGCAAATAGTCTATTGTGTATAAAGAAGTTTGATGTATTATGAGCTATGATCTTGCAAAAAATTATCCTATTACATTAAAATAGTAAAATTTGTATATTATGCAAAAATTCTGTCAAATTACCACAGTCTAAAATCAGTAACACATTTCTCTCCCTTTACACAGTAACTGGTATAATAACCATGTTTGCAATTTTGAAAGTGGATATTCATCATAAGTTTAAATACTTTTGAAGTACACAACTAGTCTATCAATTGAGGAGAAAGAAGGCAGAGTCAAGACAGCTGAAGTACGTTCAAAGAGCAGTTTCTGATTGTGTGTGCAAATAAACTAGGTCATATAATTTATGATATCATGATGTAATCAAAACTTGTAATTATACATGTGAATGAACATTTGAAACTCAAAGGCAGCATTGCAACCGCATTTACCGAACCTATCTTACCTTTGCCTTTTGTATTTAACAACTGTAGCAATACATTACTCATCATACTGTTACAGTATTTTATTAATCTCACACCCAGACATCAAAAAGTAAAAAAAAAAAAAAAAAAAATCAATAAGAACAGCAAAAAACACAGGTGCCCCTGACTTTATTCCCTTTATCCTTACATCTCTGTTCTTTTATAGGAAACTTAACTGTTGAAGAGGAATTGTTTTGACACATTTTAACCCGTGTTCTTGCAAAGCAACATTTCTCAAGAGATTCAGAGATTATCTATACCAAATTTCCTTCCTTATTTTGGAGAGCCTTTAATTGCCACGTTAAATTAACCGTACACTCAAGTCATCTCACCCTATTACTGAGAAAATAAACCCCACTAACAGCTCTGAACAGTTTTCCAATGAAAGGAAATATTCCTTTGTAGTTTCTCTATGAGTTCCAGATTACCTGGCATGCATCAATGCCACCATTAAGATTCCCAGCACACAGCATACGTGATGTGATAAGATCGTCATACAGCTTGTTGCAAACACTTTGGTTAATTATTCTCACTCGAGCTTCCTGCAGTGTTTTGGCAAGATGACCTAGAAAAAATACAAATGGCAGAGGTTATGGTGGTACAGATTTCTAGCAGAGTTACCAATGGTCAAAACAAAAGATAATTGATCCAAAATCAAAATCTGCCCAGCTGATGGCAGGAGAGTAAATCTCCTCCCTTTAATTGCTGCCTGCCCTCAGCTTTTGAAAGCTGTTGTATACACTACTAAACTTGAGTTTGTTCTGCTAGAAAATAATAAAAAAGCCATGAAAATCATCAGTATAATACAAGGTTCCACACAGTGTGGCTAAGTTTGAATGCTATTTCAAATTGTGCCCAAAACTCTTTGTTATTTGCACTATGTTTGTGCTCCAAACATTGTCCAAGTCCTAGTAAATGAAACTTCTACATTCTTTTCCGTTCTCTCACTTTTAGGGAATCAGCTGAGGAATGAAACAGAGAGGGGGAAAAAAAAAAAAAAAAAAAATCAAGCCTGTAAGTCACAAGTGATGCTAAGAGCTTGATTCTGTACTGTAGTATTGGCATAAGGTGTCATTGTGAACTCAATATCCTCAGTCATGATTTAACCCAACAGTGAACATAACCTTTTCAATACCTGGATGACCAGAGGAAGTCCTACTGGGATTTGGTTTGTTTGCTCATTCAGCTCAGGGTGCGTTGGGAATGAAACAGGTAAGATAGAAAAATATGTTTGGGGTTTTTTTTCACATACCATTATACTGACTGTTAAATATTACCTACGTCATTTTGTTAAAAAGCATCAGTTGTAAAGCCATTACATTCGTTAGGCTATTATGTTATTTTCTAGATTTAAAACCTTTTTAAAAAAAGCATATTAAAACCGCCAGAATTATCATAGCATATGGCTTCTGATCAAACATGAGGGATTATCTCTCAGTGCGATTGTGGGTACCACCGCAATGCTGAGGAGCTGTCTAAGCCCAGGGTTCAAAGCTGGCTCCCTTTTAATGCTGAGCCAGGGCCAAGATCCTGTGGGCTCCCCCACCACCCCCCTCCAACTCTGCGTTTTTCCTGTCCACCCACTGCAGCACGCTGCTCCAAGCTGCGCAGGCAGAACTTTCCATGTGGCATATGTTAAATTGCCTTTGGTTAAGACAGACAAAACAAAAAACCATCCACAACGTTCTTGCAATTATTGCTGTTCATGGGCCCATATTGTCAAACACAGGAGTAGACATACATTCTTTCTCTGTAATAGTTGCAAGTCACTGTTTTCTTTACCTGTAAGATTTCCTATGACCTATTCACCAGATAAAATGAGCCATGAGCATGAAAGGGGGCACATTTTTGTAAATCTACGATAATTTGCTTTTCAGTGGTCTGTGACACCTGAGTACATGTATTGGCACTTAGCACCTGCCATCCAAGCAAACATTCAGAATTCACAGACTGTAGCTAAGGGAACGTTTTCTAGGGTTTTTTATAGACCTATTAAATAAACCCAGGTATTTTCTCTTATGACTATAAATATTTGATTGTTAGAGTTTAAAATTAAGACAAACTTGCAAGAAGTACATCCAGGAAATGAACATACTATTTTCTTTTATGGCTCCCCAGCCAGTTACATAGCAGACAGTTCCATAAACAAATACTCTAGAGGTGCTGGGTAAACAAATGGGCTGTACCAGCTCACTGAAGAATACAGGCATCTCCATTTCCAACAGGGCAATGTCATAGTCTGAGACAGATTGGTCATACTGTGGGTGGACAATAATCCTTTTGATTGATCTCATAGCTACACGTTTGCTCTTTTCATTAATAGTATGTAAGCCCATATACGCTCTCCATCCCGAAGGAACGGAGTATCTGTAAAGAGAATGTTTTTAGAACATCCCATTGGAAAGTAATGCAGTGTCAGTTCACTCTATTTTATCTACTTGACAGTATCTGATGAAATTCACCAAAACCAAAGTGAATGGAGTAGAATACCACTTAGGACAAGAGATGCACCCACTATAGTCATAGTCTCTGTCTCCTAAAACATAAAGTAATGGTTTTACTTACCATTTTGAAAATAATTTCCTGGAGCTATAAGACCAATTCCTTGCAATGCACCATGCTTTGAAAGTCAGAAAAGTGCACTATTAAACTCTGTTTCCTCCTTGCCACATGTAGGTATGTCTTTTCACTTTACACTACCTAAACTGAACATTTGTGAGTTTTACACTCCACTTATCAATAAATAGTCCTTTTCTTGAGAGAAAAGGCCATAACTTCTACTCAGAGAATCCATGCTTTCTAAAAATGTGGTGTTTACCCTAAATCTAACAAAACAGCATGTTTTATATGCAGGATTCACTGGCAATGGAGTCAAAATAATTACTCCAGATACTTAGGACTTCTGAAGCCAGCAGAAAACAATACTGAGGGTTTGTGTCACAGAGTTTTACCCTGAATCAACTTATCTAAACAAGGAATAGCTACTGCAGACTTTTGAAAGCAACACTGTAAGGTTATTAAACTGCAAATACTCTATGACAGTATAACTTCTTCATACCTGACAGAATCAGAATCCAGGAAGCAATGGGCGGCAGATATGAGCCACCGATTGGAAATAACAGTTGCGCCACACACGTGGCCGTATGCTCCCATTTGTAAACTTGCTTGCCAAGGCCACTTTCCAGATCTTGCATCTTCACCTCCAACAATTCTGGTTTTCTTAACCTGGTGTCTTCCACAAGCTAATAGAAATAATTGAATAAAATAGTAACAAAAAACACAATGCCATTTCACTTTGTTATGCATAATATATAAACTTTTAGCCATAGGCCTCAAAGCTATTGGAAAAAAAGTATTTTCTTACTGTGCAATTGTTAAAAATGTAAGGGTACTTGCCCATTTTCACTCAATGGCAAATCAGGAATAAACCAATCCTTGCTCATCCTCCCTTACAGCTTTCTAAAGAGGTTAGTAACTCAAAAAGACATTTAAGCACTATTCTAAGCTGAGTTGTTTCCAAAGGTTCACTTAAATAAAATCTCATATCTTTTCCCTTCTTATATACACAGCTCCTTGACTGCATTTCATTCAGCTCAAACAAACACTAAGACCTACCAGCTTTTCCTGGAAGTGTGCGTTGCTTGAAATAAGTCATCCTAGACAGAATGGATTAGCGGATTTAAAGTGAAACAGTGCAAAATTCAAGACAGACATTTTCATACAGACATTACCACAAGATTCATTTCTTTAAATTCACATTTGATTTAATCAATTCTTAATACAATAATGCTTGTCCCTAACACAAATTCCTGACACAGTTTCTCAAGTCATTAACTAATTTTTAAATAAATGTTACCACACCACAGTTCATTTCATCAGATCCATCTGCACAGTCTCTTTTCCCATCACACTCAGGATTTGATTTCAGCAAACATTTTCCATTGAGACATTTATATGCATAAGGGGAGCAACTTTTGTAGGCTGAAATAAGAGAGAGAAGGTAGTGTCATGTGTTTGGAACCACGGTTTCAAATTATTAAAGCATCTTGCAAATTTAACCTACCCAGTGGTGAAAGTTGTTCAAAGCTTCACATTCCAGTCTGCTTGAAGTCATAGTCTGTACTGGTGTTAACTGGTCCCTCTACGCAGAGGGGACAGGGGGAATGTTTCTGTTTCTGATTAATGATCACACTAATTTCAGTCTCCACTGTCCATGAGGAGAAAGATAGAAGAGCCTCCAACTGTCCTTACTCACATTTTCCTTAACTCTAAAGTGAGCAAGCTAGGCTTGTCAGATCTATTGTTTTACGTTGACCAGCACTACTGGCATTACAAATTCTAAATCTTCACAGCAGATATCATCTGGAAGTCAACTTTTTTGGTTTTGAGTGAAAGCTGAGAAAATTGTGGAAGAGCTTGATACCTCCTTCCAATAAATTTTTGGCTAAGGACTATAGCAATTTACTGTGTGAGAATCCCGACAGATCTCAGCAATAGGCTTCCATTACTATCATTCTTATTATCAGTTGTTTGTTTGGGGGTTTTCTGTTGGTTTTTTTTTTTCCAACAAACAAGGACATACTCCTGGCTACCTCAAGGACTTAAAATTCAAAGCAAGGCAGAAATTATAAAGGCAAAATGCAGAAAGTCACTAGGGAGACATTAGTAGTACCAGCAATGTCCATAACCATGGTAGATCTACAGTAAAGAGACCGTGCGTATAGCAAAGGGCAAAAGTCCCAAAGCTATTATGTCTCTCTCCGTTACATTATTTAGTACTGATCTGGCAGCAGTTGGGGGAAAAGTGCTTTTCTAACATGATCACCAGCAAGCTGTCGTTAGGTCATCTCACTAAAATCACTGTTATCTTGGGTTATGCTTCATTAATTTCTTGTCTAGACTTTCCCAAGAACCGGTTATACTCTGCATGTTTTGTTTTCACTATTATGAAACTTGTACTTCATGCTGTGAAAAAATATATAGAAATACTACATTTATCCATTAAAATAAGCATTTTCCTGCTTCTGCCCTCCACCATCTTTTGGAAAATAGCTAAAATATGTACTTACAGCAGTTGTTTTCATCACTGTCCTCCTCACAGCTGTCATCATCTTTACAAGTCTTATACTGATGCTTACAGTTCCCATCCCCACAGTTCAACTGTTCTGGATTACAACCTGAATAAGAAAGGTCTGTAAATGCTTTATAATCCAAATAGCTGGCTAGCAGCCTTGTGCTACACTCCCTATCAGAGGTCACCTTGATGTTACTGTGCCATCTCTGCCAGACATTAATCTACCTTGGTTTTGATCGCCTCCAGTGACAGAGAGACTTGTTCCATTATCTAACGTGTGCTGCACTCTCTGACCTTGTGTTACCTTCTGATCACTATTTGTGGCATCTCTTCATTGTTCCCTATCTTCTTTGATGTGCAGTGCCCAATTTGGATAGAGTACTCTAGCTAAAGCCTCCCTGCTGGTGACTGGGAAGATCTTTTCAAAATCCTGTCTTACGTACTAGCCTGACACTTTGAAAAAAACCAAACAATAAAACACCAAACAAACACAAGACACACAGAAAAATTTATGACTTTGTGACTCTCAAGTCAGCTTTTGAGTCACTATCCTCTCCAACCATTTTTCAGCAGAAAAACAACTTAGGCAATCCACATGTGTATTTGATTGCCTAAGTTCAGATCATGTCTTTATTGAATGGAAAATCATTTTCTCCATATACATTCACCAGCTTGTCAGGATCATTTATAAACACATCCCTATTAAATACATTCCTCTTTCTATTGTGTGGCTTTTCCTATTTCATAAGCTTCTTTAATCCATCATTTAGATCACTAACAAAAATTACGAGACATTCCATAACAGGTACTGGCAGAATGACAATAAAAATATCCTCCAGTTTTGGTAATGAGTCATTGGCAATCATTCTCTGGAAACAGTTTTCTATATTTTTTTTCTCACTGTGTTTCCTTTACTTACTGATAAGTTTGTCACACAAGACAGTGTCAAAGTAAAATTTCCCCTCTATATATTCTCTCACAGCAGAGAACTAAAACAAAATAAAAACATCCATGCTGTTTTTTAATACCTTTTTCATTGTTTACAAATAATTTACTTGGACTACTTCTTGCCTTTTTTTTTTTTTTTTGGAAGCTTAACTTGTAATTATTGGTGCAAAATTCCCTTCTTGTTTTTTGTTTTTGGGTTTTTTTTGTTCTCCCACTCTTTAAAGAGATGCATTACACAGCCTCTTCTCCAGACTTCTAGATCTTCACTTACATACTTCATGTGATCTTAAAGACAGTCACCGATATTTTAGAGATCATTTCAGCCAGTCTCTAAACTTCCTGGACCAAACTGTTTACAGGGGAACACAAACAATAAATAATTGCCCTACCATGACCTAATTCATCACTACCACCTAAGCATCCTTTCCAGCCTTCAGACTGCTTGAAGGAATGCACGTTCCATCTGTACATCTAAGGACAAGCTAGAAAAATGAGAAATTAATAGCACTAGAAATGCTGTTATGGTCTAAATGCATTAGCACGGGACTGTACCATGAGGAAATATTAAAATGGATATTAAAAACCAAAGCTAGCATCATTTATAAACTAAATTGAATGTTAAAACAGGAAATATTATCTTATTTGGCATAATCTGCTGAAGATTTTTATCAAGCAGTCTGAAACAAATTAATCAATATTCACCTAAATGGACTTAGAAAATTAAATTCATATTCACTGCCTCACTCTAACAGTTGAAAGTGATTCAGCACAGATATATAATTACTACCAATAATGAACACCTCTTCAATTTGTTATGGTAATGTATTTTTACAGAGGAGCATTCTCCTTAGTATTAGAAATACAAATTTCCTGACATTAAAATGTTGTAGAAATTCATCTCTGTGCTACTACATTCCAACTTGTCTGATGTGAATAAGTGCATTATCAAACACTTTTCAAATCTAGCAATTTCATTATGAAACAGCCTTTCACCAAGAATTTCTTTCACTTTCACTTAAACAACTAGCATCAATGCTAAGGGGTTTCTTTGCAATATATCAAAAATGTTTGTTCTCTTCTTTCAGACATGCCAGCAAAAAAAAAAAAAAAATTATGATCTGTGGAAGAATAAATAGACAAAAGTCTTTTTCTGCCCTGGTCAAGTCAACTTAAACTTTTTCTCTTCTAACACCACAGGCAAATTAACAGCTAAATCTGATTGAAGGACCAAACACATTTGTCCCCCATTTATTTAATCAATTCCAATCTGGAGTCATTTAGTCCTCTTCACTGACTTGCATGTGACGCCCGTGGGAGGAAATCCCACACTATGCAGCTAGCGCTAGCTCAAATCTGTAGCATTTCTGGGTTCACATCACCGTTCCCTGTCCCATTCAGTTGATGGCTGGCATTTGCTTTCCAGGCCAACTAAGACTAGTGTTTGTGATTTTTAATAACCATGCTTTGGTAGGCTCCCAACAATGGGAAGAAGCTAATCTGAGGTAGGTGGTTGCACATACTAAAGATGTGGGAGAAAATAATATTCCCCCCTCCCCTTACTGCTGCTACAGCCAAGGCTGGCATGGAATACCAGAGCTCTCAATACATTCTCCTCTCTCAGCCCTCTACAAATGCCTTTACTTTACCGACTTGATACTGAGACATCACGGTTAATCTACTCCTCCTAGTGAGTCTTAATACAGATCCTTAAGGGTGTGACTAAGGATTGATTACACGACTTTGAGCCACCTGTTTGCTGGCTCAGTGCAAGAAACTGAGCAGAGCACACAGAAGGTAAAGACTTGTACATGCAATAGAGACTGGGGATTTTCTCTATAGAAAAAGATATTCCTAGGCTTTGGCTCGTTTCTGAACCAGTTTTGAGGCAGTAACCAGAGTAACCATAGAACACAGTAGAGTTTGTAACTTTTTCCTGTAGAAAGAGACACACAGTGGTTTAAAAAGGCATCCCGGAGTTCTATAGAATGACTGACCACAAAATCTGCCGCTTATTTCTAATGAAAGACGTGTATCAAGAATCTATAGCAGAGATACGTAAATACTTCTAAGTCAGCAATGAACAGAACTACACTCAATCAAGCCAACTCCTGTTGGCAGAACAGTCATGCTTAGAGGCTCTCTGCTATACTATTTTCGTGATGCAGCTTGGCTATTTTAAGATCTTAGCAAAGCACCAAATAATTAGATCTACAGAAATTGGGAAATTTCACTTTCACTTCCCATTTTACAGATGTGTTATTAAAAGTTAGAAAATAAGTACTAGCTTCTAAAAGCATCTTTTATCTAGTTTTGTACATTTATTTGTTCACTTAAATATGTTACAACATTTTAAACCTTTGTGTCTTGCAATTAGGTTAAGAAAAAAGGCGTGTTGATTGTGTGTTGCTGGTCTGTCAAGCGTGATTTCTCGGAGGTTTCTCCTTAAAATAAGAGCTGATTCACTTACGGTCTGTGTGACTGAAGGCTTTGTATTCAATATAAAACCCTCTGTTAGTGACCAGTTCATCGGAATGGAAGTTGATTGCAACAGAATAGCCATATTCTCTGTTTCTGTTGTTTTCTGAGAGAGCTTTACAGTATCTAGCAAGGCAAAAGTGAGAATAATTAATTTCTAACCAAACTAATCGTTACCATCCAGCTACCTCTCCTTTTAATGAAAGGTACCAATGCCAAAAAGCTTTAAAACAACACAATAAAGATCAGCTATTTTTTTAGCATTAAAACAGCCCAACAGAAGTATTAGAAAGCCTATTTACAAACGCCTTCCTCTCCACAGCTTTTCTGGGACTAGCAGACTTTGAACCAAAATACAACAAGATGATCAATGTCAGAATCTACCTTATAAATACAAACCATTTCTGAGAGTGTTTTATTTCAGATTTCCCATTTGGGTTTGCAAATACAAACCCAGCAATGGGATCATACAGGCAAATCCAACAGCTGTTGCTGGTTTCAACACGCTTCTTCCAAGAGACAAATCACTCTGCATACTGTTTTGTTTTTTTAAGCACTCATATTGCAATTTGTGTTATTTACAGAAAACAATCACAATCACTGAAGAGTAAGTGATATCGAAAATGAAACTGCAGATGACATGAGCTCTTCACTCATGTCAAGACCATTGCCAGGAATTTACAGTTCAACTACAGCTGCATAAAATCCTGCAGTTTTCTGTATCATTGCTCTTAAGGGGAACAACAGAGTAAGCAAAAGCCTAACACTGGAGAAAAAGCAGGGTGCTTAAAATAACATAATGACAAGTGTTCGTTACTAGGGCAGGATTAAGAATGTTATTCTGCTGAAACTCAGTGGAAGCATGCCAATTCTTGTTGAAATATCTCTTTCTGTACTGGAAGTGGCAAGACGCTTTTTTCTCAAGTACAGTGTATTGCACAGAACTTCAAAGTGCAAATTAATAAGTCAGAAAATAGCATATTTACTCACCTAACCCCATCAATTTCTAACCAGTCTTTATCACATTTACTGGACCCTGGAGACTTCTCTTGAATTTGTATTACGAGGATTTTTAATGAGATCTTGTAGCCAGGCAATGGTGCCTGAAAATAAAAGGATAAATATCTGGACAGATACATCCACAGAATGAAAAGGCCTGTGCTTCTAAGATGGTAAATTTTGTTTTACTTATTATCAGATTGAAAATACTGCACTTTTTATGATGCAAATCAGCACCTTTGAAGAACCGAAAAAATTGCTGTTTTAAACATATTTGGAAAACTTTTTAAGCCCAACTTTGGCCATACTGTGCCAGATAAAGTAGTGTAAGCCTTCCTGCAGTCAGCACAAAGCACTATATCTGAGGTTCATGCTATGTTTGCACTGCCACATGTTCCAGTAGGTTATGTTAGTTTAAGACATCTATAGTAGCTGGTGGGCACTCAACTAGTTATGACCTCTGTTTTAGAAAGCCTTTTTCTTCCCTTTCTTGCACATAGATGAGAGTTTCATGCTACAAGCTGCTAATAATTTTAATTGATCAGGTGAGAGGAAGAGACTGTTACCAACTCAAAGACATGAAGAACATTATTTTCCAGGGAAATTCAAAAAAGTAGTGAAATGCTTAATGTAGTAACAGCTAAACACGAGTAAGTTGGTGGAAATCACGAGCAGATTCTAAGTCCTGCCAAAAGGCTTGCTGGAAATCCAGAGCTGGTTTTCTGAGCCAGAGAAGGTCGTGTTTCTGCAGAATTCAGGGAAATACAGTGTGGTATTCATCATATGAGGCACGATTTACGTAAACATTTTTTCTTTCTGACATAGAAGCAAAGCCTGGATTATTAGCAATTTGCTCTGGCTGCTAGGAATTGTCATCTTATCCACCACGTTGTTTCTGTCATGAATTGTAACCTTTTGGAAGCTGGCAATGTTTCCTTCCCACAGCTGACACTTTTACACAGAACAGGAAAGAAACGGGTGCCTGAGAAGAAGTCAGGTGCAGTGGTATTAGTATGTTTTCCCCTCATTTCACCCACATCGAATTTATGTCTAAATCACATAAAATGAAGTCATCACTACTCAGAAGAGTTCCCAGCACTTACTCTGATGATCCAGCTGCAGTCAATGTTTGGTGGGTAGTAACTTGGGTAATAAGGGGAACTCAGTGTCCCGTTCCAGGAAATATAATGACCACCACACACTGGGAGAGAAATATATCAGCAAGGAACACAGTTATCTCAGCTGGGCTAAAGTGCACAGCCTACTTTGCTTGCTAGGACCCTTCTCTACGTACAGAATTAGAAGAATGACTCATGACAATATTAAACTCAGGTTTTGCCTATATTAACAGAAAATCATGTAACTTCTACTTTCCTATCATGCTGGATGTATCTTATTTTTGGATCAAATTACAATTAAGGATAAGCACAAAACACCTCTGACTGGATTTCTTTTTTAAAAAGTTCTGTGATGGTAAGTGGAAAAAGCAATTAAATGCAGATACAACAGACCTTCCCCTTCCAATTTACTTCTGACCTTTCTGTAGACATTTTCAAAAATGAAAAAGCAATCAGCCTAATGAAGTGAAACCTCTGATTAATTTCATGTAAACCAGGAAGCTTGTGTGTCAGTTCTCAGTCTGAAAAAATTCATGCCACATTTGAACAATATCTTTGAGGTTTTATGCTCTACAAAGAACTCTCCTAGATATCCAGTCCTTAGTGCTTTTGGTTTCCTTTAGGTAACATAGTGAATGTAAATACAACAGAAATTAAGATAATTTTGAAAACAGCAAAATTTTGTGGCAAAACCTGGGCTGTACATAATTTGGAGTGCCCATCTTCAGAACAATGAAGCAATTCTAATTCATAACATGCATGGGATGAGTATTTGCATAAGCAGCATCCACAGAAACAAGCTGAAGTGTGCAAGCTTCGGAGAAGTTTATCCACATACTATATGATTTATTCCACAAGTTAAAAAATAGTCATGTGCTTAATTGTCAAAATTCCTTCACTTAGACCTCACCAAATAACTGTGGCTTCACTTGTGAAGCCCCTGTATCTTTTGTAAAATAATACAGTTTATCAATATTCAGAATATTTCACTAATCACCAGAACTCCAGCAAAATTCATAGTACTCCATAGGTTTGGAATACACTTCATGGGTCCTGATCATACCTTTCTTATACAGTTAACTGCACTAAACAGTGCTTTCAGAGCAGGACCAAAGACACATTCGAAGTAAGTGTTTGCCCTTGTTTTCCATTTTCATTAAACAGGCATTTCCAGAGCTGGGGATAGATTGCCAAAAATGATAAAAGTGCTGCTCTGCCACTGGGGCTATCTAGCTTTGGCTAGACATAGAGTGCCTGTTGTGCTATCTGACGGGCTGCTCTGCTACCGTCGCTGATGAATAACAGTGCTACCTGTGTAGTAAGAGTAATCTCTGGGAAAGATGACTTGAGTAGTAATCAGGAAGACAAAAAAAGCTCCCAGACCAAATGATATTCGGTTTTCTTTGTGCAGTTCTCAGCTTTTTTTTTTAAAGTGGATCAGAATGACAATTCCCTAACTTATATGCCAACATTCCCTCCCCCCAGATACGTTCAGGCAATATCAACATTTTAGAGGCAACACAAGGAATAAGTGTGCTTACATCAGATGGTTGTTTCTCTTAATTACTTACTGGTTTTAGGAATGGCTTGAAAGTGAGCTTTTAATATGTTGCTTTCTTCTCTTCGGTCCAGTGAGAAGGTAAGCAACATTACATTACTTGATGAAGTTAAACGTACAACAGGAGTCCAGGCCCCAGGTCCGCACCATCTGAAATAGGACAAAGATTGCATTAAAAAAAACCCAAACATTTCTCACATTCCAGTCATCTTTGCTGAGAAACTGGGCAGAAATAACACTGATCTGGTCATCTGTGTTTCAGAAGTATCCTGCTGGCTACCACTTCCCTTTTATTCTTCCAACCAGTTAATACCACACGAGACGTTAGAGTTTCCTAGCATCGAGGCTGAGTCACTCAGGGTGAACATCACAGATATTCTTGCCTAACAGGTGCCCTAGATTTTTCAGACCTGTAGAAGCATCAGAAAGGCAGTGCCAGATTATGTTACTTCAGTAGTGACAGTGATACTGAGTAGTAGATGGTAGCACTGAAAAGGCAATAACTGCCAGTGCAACAGTATTGTACAGCACCAATGCAACAGAAAACAAGCCCAAAGCTTTTCCAATCTATTAACACTCAACTTGGTTTCGTGTCACAAAAGCTGTCACACAAGATGTAGCAACTATTGCATGGCAACTATTTCTTCTTATTTTTCTTATTTTGTTTAAATAACGAGGATTTAATTTCTGTCTTGAAGCTTGAATACTTACCACCACTTGTAATTTGAGTTGCTATTTTTTGCATCTGTAAATTCACTCTTCTATTTATTCCATTTTGAAATCCACAGCATATTTTGGATTTATTTTCATTAATTTACAACTCTGCATGCAAAAAATTTCTAACACCTTTCTCTTTTTCTATGCACATCAAATTAAAACAATTAAGATCAGACCTCATGGTAAGAGAGTATTTCCATCATAGCCCTGCATCAAGGTCTTAGACTTGTCAGGGAGATCCAGAGTGGCAGCATTAAAATCAAAATTTTGAACCTTAAATGGAAAATAGTCCTCTTCTGCTTTTAGCAGGCTATTCCCTGCTCCCATTTCATGTGAGACACTACACAATGGATCTGTGGTTTGCTTCCCTTTTGTAGAATCTATTAAATCCTTTCTATCATAATACCTGTCAAATCCTTTGTAAAATGAACAATTTGAGTCCCCTCCCCACTGCCATGTGGAAATCTTTCGGCATCTTGATCTTCTACCCAGCTGACAGCCTGGCTTTTCTTCTTCCTGTACCTTTTGTTACAGTACCATCAGAAAAGCAAGGCAAGCACATATGAGAAGAGCTGTCTACATGAGATGCTTACTTTTACAGTACATCTTGCAATCTCAGCTCACTCACTTTTTAGTATTTGTCACTGAACGGCTGTATTACTGCAGTTTACTGAAACTGGTGAGAATAATTTTAGTCACCATGTGTGATCCCAGACATGGACATCAGGGAATAATGCCTATAATATGATAATTCCTGTCTGGATATCGGAGTTGTTATTGGTTCTACTGAATCTGTCCTAAGTATGTGACTAGCTGCCTTTAGCTTAAGTAGAAAACTGATAGGCATATGCAAAAAGACACATTTGCTAGGCTGGCTATAAAAGTAACCAAAAAAGTCAACTTTTTTTGAGGTACCATAGAGCTTTTAACATCATTTCAGTCACCAAATTCTGTTCCAGTTCTTTGATAGCCAGGCATCAATGCACATTCTTGAACTGTCCATCTTACAACCTACTCCATCAGTATTCCCTGAACACGTTATATCTTACAACTGTGTGGATTTTCATAGCTTCCTGGTTCTTTCATGCATGTGGTTGACTCTACATTTCTGGTTCTTAAAAAGCTGAGCCATTGATAATAATGCACAATGGACTAACAGTCCTGGCAATAACCCATAGTCAGCAGCAGAGCAGATACAGTCCAGCATCAGGAACGGGACTCTCCATGTTATGCTACAACCTGAGTCTAACTCCTTACAAAAACCCTGTGTTCACGCCATGCCTGGCCTTGTCTGCCAACAATGGCAAGTCTTGTGGCTTGTTGCATAAGGAGAGAGAGAAGTCTGTTAATAGAGATGAAGAGGACCACCTATTCATTTCAAATAAGTTAAAGTGTGACTAAATAAATGCATTTCAGACACTGCTAACTGACTCTGTGTGCTCAGCTGGTCTCCTCCTAAAAGTTCATAAAAAAAAGTAGTTCCCTCTTGAGACCATCCATCCCCAGATTCTCAAACCAGTTTGTCTATTTTGTTAATGAAGACAGATTCATGGTAGATAACATGTCTATGTATGAAATTTGACTCTGGAAAGTGAGAGCAGCATGGCCACTGAAGGTTACAAGATCATCTGATCCCACATATGCAAACGGACTACACAGTGACTCTGCGGATGGAGCCTTCCATAGACAAAACACCCCTGTTATGAACAGCAATCTGCCTGTGACTGGACTGTTATAAAACATGTGTTTTCTAAAAGTAATAGAATACAAAAATCCAAAAAACTTAAAGTCTGTGTCTTTTTGAGTTGTGACAGCAGCTGCATGAAATCAAAACCAGTAAAAAATAGTCATAATGTAGAACAAAATCCACAGGAATTTATAATTCATTGCAGGGGGAGGAAATAATGTGGAAGATCTTTTTATAGCCTTATACAAGCTTTTTAATTAAGTTATATTTGGAGTCTTACATTTTGGAAGCCTGTTTGATATAATTTTGATATCGTGACAGTTTCAGAGAGTTTCTGTACAGCTCAATAAAACATCTTTGTTCTGTGCTATCATACCTTGTAATGATCTTGTTCTGCAGAGGAAGAAGGAAATCATATGCTGATAAGTGGTGTGATGCACAGCTCTCTGGAGTGACACCATTCAAAGTGACAACTACCAGTCTCACCACATAGTTAGAAGGAACTCGCAGCCTCCATTGATAAAAAGACTTTTTGGGATTCATCAGAGTTAGAGTCCTGTTGTTACCTGGCTTGGCATACAGGTCAAAGGACACTGCTATACAAAAGAAGCTAGATCAGTGGCTGAAAAACTGTTAAGTCGAAAGATAAATTGTTATTGGGTAAAAATTTCAGAAGAGGTGGCAACAATCGCCTACCCATACTTTTCGACTACTCTAATGTCT
>NW_009649169.1:1150914-1161635 GCF_000708025.1 Charadrius vociferus | reverse complement strand
CTGTGTCATCTTCTCCTCCTGCTCTGCCCAAGGAAGCACAGCGCCTCACCATCAGCTCGTCATACACTCAGCAAGCAGGAGGGAACTTGACTGCAGCTGCTACCATCTCTTCTTGAAACCTACTGCTTGCTTTGCCATTTTCTCTTCACCCCTCTCTATGGAATGAGAACAGTAAGAATATGAAGCCAATCTGGAATTGTGCTTGATATGGAGAAACCAGGCAAAGTGAATTAAAGCTCTAGTGTTCCACTGATCACAAACCATGAATAACCAAAATTATCTAGTCACAAGACAAATAAATTATGTATAATTTTATACAGTAGCTTTTTAAAAGATGCCAAGAAAAGGAGCCACAGGTCATTGGAATTCAGTGGAAACTATTACATTTCAATCAGTCTAGTCAGAACATCAGAACAGAAGCTGTAGGGCATTTTTCATCTCAGCCTTTATTTGAACAACAGGCGAGAGAGGTCCCTAGTCTGGTTTAGTTCATAGGCCCTACAGATATAAGAATAACTGGGAAACTGACATTTTTATGTTACATGACACCACCACCCCTCCCCCCGAAGTGATATTAGTTAGGATTGAACAATAATTACCTGATTTTAGCATCACATCATATTCTGTGGAATCTGAAACTGAAATTTAATAACTATCAGCTACACAAGCCAAAGACACAAACTGGAAAAAGAGAAATAGACAGAATAGATATTAAATGACAGGTACATTGTTACCAAAAAGCTCCATTGTAACGAGATCAAAATCTTCCTCCCCAGAAGAACTGAACGTGTGAGCTGCTTGTTTGCTACCGATTTCTTTTTGTTCTACTGGGGTTAATTTTTTAAGAGAAGCAACCATATCTTGTGGTGCCCAGAATGTATTCCAGTAGTAAGCTCGAAGTCCAGACTCTCCTTCACTGTGGAGGGGGAAAAAAAAAAAGCATCGTAAGTACATTATTATTTAGGATGTGCTTTCCACTTATCTGCATTTTTGGCTTTCACAGTTTCATAGCCAGTTGAAGTGCTGTGCAAAAAGTTGCAGCTGAACACAGTGGCAATAAACTCTCTTGTTTAACACTTGTTTTTTCTATACAGTAGAAATATTTCAAAAATATGCTGCTTAAACAGTAACACACTGAGACTGAAAACTACACCTCACAGAAAATTCTTGCAATCATTTTTATGGAATTGGATGTTTCCATCACTGCTGCATAATTATACACTTTTAAGACCATATTACAGTTCTAGACACATTTTCTTTAATATTTTTAATTGGGTCTCACACCATATGACAATATAATTTTATGCCCATAGACTGATACAACATTTCACACAATTCTTGTTAAAATAAATAATCTGTATGTGTGTATATACAAAGTATTGCTTAAGTGATTTATAGAGACAGTCTATCACACACTTCCTTTCAAAATGGCCTATGGACTGACCTTCTAGAAGTTTTCAAAGCCTGTCAGGATAGTAGTAGCCATTTGCTCAATGTATTTACATTTCTGACCAGGAGTTTAAGTAGAGTGTTCTGCCCAAATTTATACCTTTAAGTTTTGTCTTGAGAAATTAAAAAGGAACTTCATTTAAACAGACAAAACCAAAATTACCACTTGCAGAGTGTTGATAAAAAAGCTGAACTGTGATTTTAAAAATCAAAAGTAGATAAGTAAACTACAAAGCAATCCGTAAACAAGGCACGATTAATCAAACTTGATTTCTCTCTCCGAGTCTACAGGGCAAGACAGAAATCACACTATTAGCTTAGCTCTTAGTTCACATACTTAAAGGCATTTCTGCATTTTTTATTCCCTAAATATTTCATTTCTATTTCATTCCCTGAGATCTGCATATTCTCTCACATGACTAATTTAAAATGCATGAAAAAAAGTAAGAAAAACACAACAATATCTCAAATTTATACCATATGCTGGAGCAGTACCTACCTGAAAGCAGCTACTACAGACCTCAAGTAGTACTTTCCCAAGCAGGAAGACTTGTATGTTTCTGCAAACTGACAGTTAAATAATGGTAAAAGAAAATGTAAAGCATTACATTTTAGTGTCAATATGTCTTTAGTGTCATTCTCTTATGCTAGAAAGCATTTGTCTTTTTCTTCCTTTCCTCTTCCTCACCCTCCCATATTACAAGCACTATCCATCATTGTCACAGAACATATCAAATAAGGATCATAAATGCGCATTCACTTCCACTAAAAAAAAAAAAAATAATTAAGTCATATCACATTTCAAGACCATTGAGATAGGTCTTGTTAATTAGCCATGAAAAAGAAGCCTTTATGAATACATTTACATTTTTGTTTTAGTCTTTAAATTTCTGGCATATAATCTGACCATGAGCAACTTGTATTGGCTGTGCACAAAGCAGCTTTGAGACACTAGATGAGCTCTTTTGGGAAATGCAGGCTAACAGAGAACTGCTTTGTGTTTAAGACTGCTGTTCACATGTACTCAGGAAACAGTATTGATCTCACAAATAGGAACTCACATAAGAAGTGCAAGAAAGCAAGCATTGTTGTGGTTGATAAGGTAAAACAAAACAAAACAAGAAGTTAAGCATTGAATTGGAGATATAATGAAAAAAAAAAATCAAAGAGAAAAATGTACCAAGGAAGAGTGTTTGAGTAAAGTAAAACAAAACAAAAACCACACTCCTAATTCCTTTAAGAAAAAAAATTTATCCATGACCTTGAAAACTCCAGGTTTTATTACCTGGAAAATGTTAGCCTTACTGTGACACACACAGCCCCAGCTGTCTAGCTACATTCCTAACACTGTACACCGCTGAGGCACTTGTTAGCTTTAAACTTACTATTTTGAAGGCAAAGAAAAGAAGTGACTAACTGGAGTCTTCTCCTCATTCTGTATGATTCTGTGTGATTCTGTAACAAATACTTCTAAATTATTGCTGTACTTATGTGGGAACTTACATAATTTTGGATTGCTTCTGCTTGTGTGAGGAATTTCTGTGACTTTGGATCATTGAGGTCATTTGTATAAGTCAAATTAGGAATTTCTACACTTCCACCAATATAAATAAAGGAGAAAGCTGGAGCTGAGAAAAAAGAAGATAAAGTTAGCACACCTAATGTCAGTACAGAAAAGTTTCCAAAACGAGAGGCTTGCAGAAGCATGTATTTGTCCTTGACATCTGTAGGTACTAGCTCTTAAGAGAAACGTGCAGTAATAGCTAGAGCACTGAGTCAGTCCCATTGACAAAATAATGCCCGAAAGAAAAGGAGAGGAATGAGGTACAGGCTCAGACAAACATCTCTACTAGGAAGCTTTAATTGCTAAACTTCCATTTTTTGCTGCGCTGCCCTCCTCAAGAGATATGGTTTTAATGGCTATGTTTTGAGATCTGGGAAAGAGCATACATAAGTTAAGTAGCTATTCTCTCTTGAAAAAGTGAACAGAAGAGAGACAGTTAGTTCCTATAAGTTCTTGGAAAAGATGGCAGTTATAATAATGATAGCATTCACAAGCAGAGACAAAAATTTAGAGATAGAATACATACCTTCATTATTCTTGTACAACTCCAACTGCTAAATATTGTGCAAATTTTTTTTTGCTTTAGCAAACACATTAAGGAGAAGGGAAATTCAGTTGCTGAGAAATACATTACGTGCTTAGCTGCTTAGTGCAGAGCTTTTCGTACTAATCATTCACACAGTGCAAAAAAAACCCATCCCATCCAGACCATGCTGGGGAGTAACACTTACAGGATGAATAGTGCAGGACTAGCACGATTACTGTAACTATTAAAGAAACTATAGGTAATATTCCTAGAAGCCATCTTCTCCAGAAACACAGCCTTATCCATTTGAAGAAACAGTACTTCTGACACAAGCCTTCTCGGTAGGATGGGCAGTAGCGAATCTGCGGACTTTCCTAGAGGAAGACATGGGAAGGCATCAATTAGTAAGACAACACAAGAAGAGCTATTGTACCATATTTTAATATATTTATCCTTTTAGTTTTTAAAGAGGTTTCAACTGAGGTAGCAACTTTCATGTTACCAGCTACGTCACATACGAAACCCGCGTGTTTGTGATACACATTTCAAGCTATGTAAGTGGGGGAAAAAATTGCTAGCGCTTTAGTTAGGAGCAATTTGCATATGAAGAACAGGGATCAATATACACCAAAGTGAGCAGAGAGATCATTTACTGCATTTCTGCTGTAAAGCTTAACCGGTGTTTCTTACCTGCACTGCAGTCTGCTCAGAGTCATAGGGAGCTTGTATGCTGTACACAGAGACCTGGCTGGAGGGGAAAGCCCGTATCATGATGCCTTGACAAATGCCTTCTGACAAACCTAATAATAAAGTCTTAAATGAACCTCATTTCTTAAACACAACCCAGAATAGCATACTGCCTTCCCCGCCACGCACACCAAGCTTCTCTCATTTCACCTTTGCCATACTGCTTGAAGCTGGAGCCAGCTGATCTGCAATCAAAGAAGGTGGGGAGGAAAAGTTACCGTCACTGTAACTCTTTGTTTCCCTAACTGGCTAAGTAGGATATTGATCCCAACGTTTGAAAACATCTCACTTACCTCCTTCTTTCAGAAATGCAAGAATAAGAAATAATTTACGACACAAAGTGAAGGGCATGCAAGCAATTTACAGGTAAAAAGTCCCAGAGCAAGGCAAATGAAGCAACTTCTAATGAACGCCTGCTGGAATCCACAGAAATATTTATGAGAGAGAAGAAATGAACAATTCCACAGACCACCTGAATTTGCCATCCTCAAGCCAGTACCACAGAATAAACGTAACTGCAAAGCAATTCACATTCATATTTCCTGTTTGGAATTAAAAACACTTTTAAGTCAGCAAACCAACAAGTTCAGGGTATTCTGCATGTAAAATAAGAAAATCAAGGATGTGTGTGGGAAAACAACATATTTTCTACATGGTCGGGGAGAGGGAGAGAGAGAGCATGTGCACAAAGAACAAAACCTGGAAAAACAAAACAGGCCCAAGAAACCTCAGCTCCAGAAAACAGAAAGTGAACAAACAACCCCAACACCAATCACATGCAGACTACAAAAGGGATTAATGGAAAGCAATCCTCACAGCTCAGGAATGTAAACCAGAACTGTAGACAGACTGCTTTGTTCAAGTCCTCTTTTTTCCAACAGCCTATCATCTCAGCCACACACGAAACCTGCTGAGTGACTGATACTTTGCCCCCTCCTTCATGGAAAAGAAACCCACAGAGAAAGCCTAGAGGAAATAAAACCTCTTTTGCATCATCTCAAAAATTTATATCAGTTTTTTTTTTTTAAACTATATACAGTCAGAGAACCTAATTCCATAACAATTTAAAATACGTCTCAGAGGGCAGGAAGCATTGGTTTTACTTGAGTAAGGACAAGATCTTTGCAACAACACACATCGTGATATTTACTCATCTTGATAAGGTTGCCTGCAGATAAAGAATTCAAATTCTCATGTGGATGAACTGCGAATAATCTTGAATACGGGGAAATTAAGGCAGGAAATGAGTTAGTCGCTCCAAACAATGGAGTTAATTAAAATGGAAGTTGCGGAAGGAATAAGAGTAACATTCTCTCCCATCCTTAACTGCAGAACTTCTGATCTCCAGGAATGAGAGCCCTACACACCTGAGAGGACTGAATTTGCAAGCCCTCCTCTCCCTCTCTCTCTGTCAGCTATTCTTGCTGAAGGAGGTGGGGAAAGTAGGATTAGCAAGAGTACTAACAGTTGATTGCTACTTCATAGTTGCTACTGCACATCTCAGAGGAAATGACTGAGTAAGGCTAAGCTCTGTCTCTAGGTGGTCAATTGTATCTTCAGCTTCCTGACAGATGATTGCACATGCACTTAGTTGGTGCCTGGAAAACAGACACAAAGTTCCAGCAGTTTATTTTTGCACCTCCTCCTGTGTCTCCAGATATCTGCATACAACCACTACTACAAGATCAGTCTCTTCCTCTTTCACCAAGGCTTGGACAAAGGGTATTTGTTACTTCCATATGCGTACTCCAGAATCAAATATTGTGTCAGCAAGGAGACGTGCAAAGAAATTCCACCAATGAACAGTTTTCTCAAATATGATTTTTTAATGAAGATATACAGACTTTTTTTTTCCCCAGCAAAACTGTTTTCAAGTTACAAGACTGAAGGCACATATTTGTGAATCCATGGTGCAAAATTTGACACTCTTGTGTAGACACCAGGGAAATTTGGTCTTCCACATCCATAACCCCAGCTAACAATGCCAGTCAAAAACCATTTTCCATCTCCGTTGCTTTGACATGTCAATGGTCCACCAGAATCACCCTAAAAAAGAATTTATTGAGTTCTATGTGTGTACAATACAGATTATTAAAACTGAGACAAAAGTCCACAGATGTTTTGCCTTAGTAATTCTAACAGTGGTTATATTTTCCCATTCACATAGTTCAAATCATCAGATAGATAACAGGGAGAGGTTTTTTTCTTGAAGCAGGTGTGATTGCATAGTTGTACCAAAGTTTGGTATTTCACAAGACAGAGTGCTAGCTCTCACTCTTTAAAAACACCAATAAAGATACGACATTTCATGGACTAGGTTTAAAACTCATAATTGGCTTTCTAGCCTCAAACTTACAGCTTAATCCCAAAATCTGCTACTTAATATGTGTGTTCATTTATGTGTTACACACCTAAGGACTCCAAAAAATAGTAATTTTTTTTTTAAAAAATGAATAATTAAAATACAATTACAGTAATTAATAATGATATAACTTCTTTCAAATTAAAAGTAAAGGGAAACAAATTGGATCCCTCAATTTATTTGAGTTTTTTTATAAAGAAGGAAAAACACTAAGTGTTGTCCTCTAGTGCCACAAGCCAGCACATAATGTTTGGGGGCACACAATGTCTTTGTAATTAGGGCAGTTAAAATGAAGTATGATATAGACTTCAAAGTTTTATTCAGCATGGCATAATTCCATAATACAGGACAAAGCAAATAGTATTCTTCCCTTATATTGTATTCTTGTAGAAATACATTGGCAGATGTTCAGGAAAAAAAAAACCATATGCCACAATTCGAGGAAAATGTCTTTGACCCAGCTTATACTTTCTTGTAAAACTCTGCTGTAGACAAAATCTCTCTGAAAAATACAGCTAGTAGCAAATCAAACTTTACCAAAGCATTGGATGTAACAAAGGACTTCCAAAAGCAAAAGGTGAGTCAGTAAAATCTAAGCGTTGTGCAAGAGAAGTGCCTTCCTTCCAGACATATATTTTGCTTTACTTTATAGAATCTTAGGATATGCAGGTTCGAGGGGATGTCAGGAGATAATCTAGTAACGCCACCTGCACCTCAAAGCAGAATTATCTTGAATGCCTCAGAAAATTATTAAAGATTTAACTTGGATCTTTTCTTTTTGTCATCCTTGGCAATTAAGATTTTGCATTTGGAGTCTAATTTTCAACCTTTTTCTTTAATTTCTGGGACAAAAGAAAGGTGGAATACCAGCATTTTTCACAACACAAATCTTACACTTCGATCAGCTCTAACAACTGCCAGATGCAGTCACACATTATTTGCCCTTACAGAAATGCAGCCAAAGGACTTGTAAATTATGCTTTATCTTGGCTATACCTTGAGTGGCCAGTCAGATAACTGCAGAAACAAATTCTCCAGTTAGTGAAAATTGTGCTTAATGTTAATGGTCTGGCTAATCTCTAAAAAGCAGCTGGTGCATTATACTCCCTCAGAAAGCCCTCAGACATTGCTTGCTCTGAGAGCCATTGTGGTCTCTCTCACCTTTATGTGGACCGGTGAAAGCTAGAACAACTTGAAGATTTCAGATCTCCATCATAAAAAAAAAAATAAATGTAGTTTTACTACTATTTTAGCATTAAATTTACTACTAGTTTAGTAGTAAATATAAATGGTTTATATAAGTTCTATATAATATAATACAGTATATATTACACAACATACATAAAATGATATATTACATAAATACATATCATGTATGTGTATATATTTTTACTACTATTCATTAGAAGTAAATTCTGAATTTCATGTTTATTATCTTTCAGGATTGCAAGATCAGAATATCACACATTTGAAAATTTATGCCTAGTAGTCTGCATCTCATCAGATAGACCTGGAGGGGCTGGGAAGGGGAGATCATGAAAAGAGACAAGCTGGTTTCTCAGCTTTTTCTTCAGCTGAGGCACTCTTGTACCAAAAATTGCCTGACTTCAACTTCCTATTGGGACTTGCAAATTGCCTGGCCCTTGGCCTGCAACCAAACATTAGTGGTGTTACTCATGCACATAAAAGCAGCAAAACTCTGAAAACACCTAGATGACAGATTTGCTGATAGGTAACTGTCACGTTGCTGTTTTTCAGAACTGAAGTGTACGGACCACAAAGCGGTCTGCCAGTCAGTTCTTACACCTCATCATGCAACAATGAAAGACAAGATAAACTTTATGTGAAGTGTGCCAAGATACATACTTTGCATCCATCTCTTTTCCCAGACATTAGTCCAGCACAAAACATCCTAGATGTGATAATCCCATATGTGGAATGACATAACGTTTGGTCAATAATTTCTACCTCTGCTTTCTGAAGAATTGCTGAACCTTCATCATCTGGAAAATAAATTGAAAGAAGGATGATTCAACAGAGCTTAGCATTTTACTCATCTATTTAAATACAAACCAAGAAGTCTTCAGAAAATATCCCCAGACACTTTTGACCTCCAAGTTATTGCAGATTCCAGACAACTAACTGCAACAGCAAAGAAGCCATTTTCTAAGTATCAGGCATTTGTGTAATGTGATTGTGGTCCTTTGGCTGCACCAAACAGTATAATCACTAGAGGGGATTTAAAAGGGAACAGGATTTTACAATGGTATTTGGATCATCGCAAGACAGATTTGCAATTAGGGTAGCGTCTCTGATGGTGCTGGATCTCAAATTCAAATTATAAATCAGAGTTATGGAATACAAATTGCTCTTTTGGCAGTTTAAAGAACCCAGACATAACTCAAAATGTGGTCCTCGCTGTCTGAAAGTTTTGGTAAAACACCTCTTTTCTATAAGATACGTGCTTCCAGAAAAACAGAATTAAACTGAATTGTCCCCTCCTTTCAACGCAGCAGCTCTAATAATATCACCAGGTGATCCTCTCAAAATCTGGATATAGCCAAAGAAACTCCACCAACATATTCAAGTATGCAAATGCTGGTTTACATCATGAAACTTTGTTTCAAGATTTGATAAAGATAGTATGTAATAAAGTATACCTAAAAAAATACTTAAAAGATTGATTTGGCAATGAAATTGTATAAACCAATTAAAGGAAAAGAGGAAAAAAGGGAAAATAAAACCCTTTTTTTTCATTTTTGAGGCGTCACATATACCTTTCAAATAACCAGCTTTTAAATTTCACAGGTGACTAACCAGCAGGCCCAACGAGAGACACCACACCACAGGTCCGTACCACCATCCTTTCCTGGTAAGGTGGTTGCACGTAATTCGCAACCACATATTCTCCCACAGCTGTTTACAGAGAAGCTGAACGGAATTTGGCAGGTGGCAATTCTGGCTCTGAGCATCGAGTTAAAATGCTGGAGGCTAACCACCTGCCACAGCTTCGCACCACGCGTTTGCCTCTCCTACTTTCCCTGAGAGTGGCAGGGCGGCTGGGCCAGCACAGTGCCAGCAGCCCCGAGAGGGCAGACGAGGCCAGGCCAGGGAGGGACGTGGGAGGGCCAGGCCTAACTCTGCCGAGAAGGCAGCCTGCCATTACAAGGGCGGCCATTTTCTCAATGGGGTGGCCATTTTGTCAAGCTGCACTCCAAGGATGGAGCTGCCACCTTACAGTCAGGGTCGGCGCCACAGGGCTGTTCAGCCTTCAGAGGCTGAGGGCAGGAGGAGGGAGACTTAGCAGTTTCATCCTCCTGCTGCAAGCAGCAAAGGGTCCACTGAGGTGTGCTAACACACCTCCACACACAGGGGAAACACAATACCATGTTACTTTGGAGTAAGCGTAGCTCCCTGCAAGTCTTGGCTAACAACAGGATCACACAGGACTTCCAGATCCACAGGAACAGCAGCCGATTTTCCTGAGCATATGAAGGTATGTGCACGCAGGAACAACTTCCACAGGACAGTAAATTCAAAACATTATGATTTTCTACACAACTCAGCAATGCAAGAAAAGCAGGTGTCCTGCGCACACGTGAAGGCTGCTGTTTGCCTGGGAGCAAAAATAGCTCTGCTGAAGGTATAAAACTTACCCGCTTCCTGCTTTTGGCCCCAACCTGTTATCCAGCACTTGTCACCACGGCGGACTTTGTGCGAAAATGGAGGCACGCAGATGGGCTGGATGACATGGCTCATTGTGTCTGGCCATGGCTGGGTCAGCTGCAGCAGTGCAATGTCGTAGTCGTAGTTCCTGCTGTTGTAGTATTCGTGGACTATGATCCGTCTCACGGCAGATACAAACTTTGCGCGGCCTTGTGTTTGCATACCCAGGTGAGCACGCCATGCTCTGGGATCAGCCAGCCTGGTTGGGAGAAAACAAACAAGCCATGTCTTCAAACAGTACCCCAAAACACACTCCGACAACAGGGCAGGTGAAAGATGACGGCACATCTCAATGTAGTTCAGACTCTGGAAGTTAAAGGTGTTTGGGGACTCTGGTGAAGTTTGGG